>NW_024717646.1:22500-24423 GCF_018991925.1 Homarus americanus | reverse complement strand
TTTTACTACAACGCACGTATTGTGTCGCAAAAGTGGAGTTTGGTGGTCGGCCCAGTCTCTATTTTAATTAATCCCATATGTTCTGTTATTTCATTTACATCGCTTCGCTTTTACAGGACCTCCACGTTCAATTGACCACGTAAATGCAGACTCTACTGTATATATATATATGTATGTGTATGTATGTATGTATGTATGTATGTATACAGTCATGCTACGTTAACGTCCTAGATCGTTCTGAAACGTGACGTTAACTTGAAATGGACGTTGTCCATCATCACATAAACTTTTTATTAATACTTACGGTAAGTTAACCCTCACTTCTCGCGTTAATGTAACCGGAGGTACCGCGAGGAGAAGCGCGTAGTGAATAATATAACATATGGGATTAATTGAAATGGAGTCGGCCATCCCCAAACCCACTTTTTGACGACATAACATGTTGTAAAAATAACATCTTAATTTTATGATGGTACATGCACACAATTAATACTTAAGAGAAATACAGTCGCCAAGTTAATGTCCATTCAAATAATGGACACGCTCCTCCCCTCTTCTCACACTACACTGCTGGCTCTTCCTCTGAGAAATTTTGGGGGAAAACCAGGTATAGTAATAAATAATACCTCAAACTAAAGTTAGGATAATATAATTGACATTGCTGATTCCTTGTAAGACCAGGAATATTTTGAATATAAATGTCATATATTTTTCACAAAAGATAACATATTTACTCAGATTAAACATTACATCTAAAATTTGTATGTCTAATGCAAATCTATGATGTTTATATTCAAAATGATCATCAAATTGTAAGAATTCCAGCAATGTAAATTATATTCTGGCCGGTAATTTGTATGAATTTTATGAGCTAAAACAATATCTTCAGTTAATAAAAAAAATAAATATTCTTCACGACACTATCAGTCAATCAAAGATTCACCTTGCCTCCCCCTTCAACGCGTCGTCCCCTCCAACATCAATTTCCTCAGGAGAAAGGTGGGTGAAAAAATAAATTTTAACATTTTGTATTAAATAACAATTTAATATGATAATATAATTGCATTGCTGGATTCCTTGTAAGACCGAATATTTTTGAATATAACGATATATTTTGCACAAAAGATAAACATACTTACTCAGAGTGAACATTATATCTAAAAATTTTATGTCTAATGCAAAATATATGATGTTTATATTCAAAGATCATCAAATTGTAAGAATTCAGCAATGTAAATTATATTCTGGCCGGTAATTTGTATGAATTTTATGAGCTAAATAAAAATCTTCAGTTAATAAAAAATATTCTTCACAGGTAACAGATGGTCGGTCGCCGTCCCTCCCTCCTCCCCCCCACCAACGTCCTACTAGATAAATGTGGGAATACCAGACTGTTTACCTTTTAGTAATAAATAATAAATCAGACTAAAGTTAGGATAATATAATTACATTGCTGATTCTTTAAGATCAGAATATTTTGAATATAAATATCATATTTTGCACAAGATAACATATTTACTCAAGAGTAAACATTATATCTAAATTTGTATGTCTAATGCAAAATCTATGATGTTTATATTCAAAATGATCATCAAATTGAAGAATTCCAGCAATGTAAATTATATTCTGCCGGATAATTTGTTGAATTTTATGAGCTAAATAAGAAAATTATACTTCACCGGTAAAGGGGTACACCCACCGCGAATGAGCATCCTGGTTCTGCAGGCACCAGAACGGGAAACGCGGAATGTGGGACCGCGAAAGTGAGGTTGACTGTATGTGGAATACTATATACGCATATACACTTTTACTCTTAAATCACTACTGTAATGTGATACAGGTTATATATTTTTATCTCTTGTGCAAAAATACATGACGTTTATATTAAATTATTCACTGTTTTACAAGGATTCCAGCGACGCC
>NW_024717646.1:0-17500 GCF_018991925.1 Homarus americanus | reverse complement strand
CCTTGGTTTGTATTTCTCTCTCTAGTCTGTACTCACCCCTGAAGATGTGAATTACACGAAAGCGCTTGGGAACTTCGTGTTTTCTTCTTTCCTTGTGGTTATCAGCATGAAAAATATATTTTAAAAAAACAATAATTTGACTGGAAAAACAGAAAAAAAGACTTTATGTTGAAGAGTCTCAAACAAGATGTTCCTTCCACTCAACAGATATACAAACTGACGCCAAGCTTGGTGTGTTGAGTGTTGATGAATAGAGAAACCATATTTGTAAAACACGAACGCGTTTGCTCTAACCCGATTACACTCGAACAGTTGTTGTGGCTTGGCGCAGTCTTATGCAGGGTTTACAGTTCACGTTCGACATCACATTTTCAATTGATTTATGAGTTTTGTTTGTGAAGAATTGCAGAAATAATTTATGTAATATTTATGTATACAGTATACCTGTACAGTATATGTAAATTGTAAAATTTTAAATAAGAGAGAAAAACAAAATACTTAGCATTTTAGACCCGCACGCTCTGTTTACACCACACGATCAGTTTGAAACACGTGGGAAGTTTTTAAGCATCCTCAGTGATTTTTTATTACTGTTTCTCCAATTTTGTGACTATGGAAAATAAGATTATCTCCGGGAAGCGTTCTGGTGATTGCATTTCCGGTGGTGATCGTAAAAGAAAGGCTATAACACTTGAAGAAAAGCTTTATGTTGTCAAGCGTTTTGAAAATAAGGAAAGAACATGTGATATTGTGCGTCCAACGGGAATAAAGGAGTCTACTTTACGCACCATTAGAGACAATGCAGCAAAGATTAAAGCAAGCTGTATTGCTGGAAAAACCTTGAGTGCTAGCAAAAGTGTGAGATCACGGCCAAAGGAACTTGAGGAGATGGAATGGCTTCTAAGTGTTTAGATAGAAGATCAAACGAAAAAGCGATCTGGGACCAGCTTCCTCACCATTAAAGAGAAAGCCTTATCAATATATGAGGACTTAAAGAAAAAAGCTGAAAATCCTGATGATGTGATTGCCTTTTGTGCTAGTAGTGGATGGTTTTCTGGTTTTAAGAACCGCTATGCATTTCATAATGTAAAGTTATGTGGTGAAGCAGCAAGTGCCGACGAAGCAAGTGCCCGGGCATTTCCTCCCACTGTAAAGAAATTGATTCAGGAAGAAGGCTACACCTTAGACCAAATTTTTAATTTGTCTTCTATCCTGAGGAAATTGATAAGCAGTTGAAGCTCTTGGAAGACAATGATTACAATGCAGAAAGGAGCAGGATTGCAGTTCGTGGTGTTAAATCTTTTTTGGCACCTTATGAACAGCTTCTTTGTGAAAGAAGAAAGACGGCAAAGCAGCAAACATTAGACGTCTTTTTTAAGTCAACCCCCAAGAAGCAGACTGAAGACACTGAACCACAGCCATCCACTTCTGGAATTAGACGTTTTTTTCTTCCCTCCCATGCAACCAAAACTGCACCTGATGATGATGATACTGATGATGACGATGACAATTGTCAAATCCTGTCTGCATGACTCCTCAACCTCAACATTAACCTTCTCCCCCATCAAGTTAAATTCATATTTTTTCAAGGTAAAGTGTAACATTTACTGTATGATTTCATTATTAGATATGAATGTAACATTTATTTAGACTGTGCTATCCTTTGTGTTAGGCTAACTACGAAATTTTTTTTCGATTTGGAGTAATCTGCACCTAACCCTATTTTCTCCAAAAGCCCTGTTATTTCTATTAGCTTAATTTCTAGAATCTAAAGGTTTACAAAGAACAGTCAAACTATTGCTATAGCAGAACTGACTGTACTTCAATTATGTTCAATAATTGTTAAAATGACTAAAAAATTTAATATAAAACTTTTAAAATTATTGAATAGTACAACCTTCTTGATATTTACTAGAATAGTAATGAATTTAAGCCCTGAAGACGTTACTGTTAGAACAATACTACAGGTGGTGAGCAGCGAAAACGAAAACATGTTGGGGAAAATTGTAAGAATTCATTAACAGAAATTTTTCGTTAACTAAGTGAAGAATCTTATGGAAGGTTATTCGTTAACAAATTTCATTAACCGGGGATCACAATATATATATATATATATATATATATATATATATATATATATATATATATATATATATATATATATATATATATATATATATATATATATATATATATATTGATCTAGTATGTAGTCTAATGTGCTTATCCTTTCGATATTGGTCACATATCTATAGCTCGTATCTTGAGGAAGTACTGTTTACATGTTTAGAAGTGCATCTGTTATCAAAGTCTTTCTACAATACTGTATTGATGTCATAAAATGTAAGTTGATCTGAAGGAGAGATTAATTATATGAGGATATAGCTGACAAAAAAGTTTATGATAGCCAGAAAGAGATGGGTAGACCAATTGTCACCTGGGAGAATAGTTAGAGAGTTTGTTGAAGAGGCGGGAAGGCGAGGAAGAGTGCTTGAGAGAGCAAAGTGGTGTGCAGGGATAAAATGGCCTGGAGACACTTCTGCCATAGCCACCCCTGTTGGGGAGTTCCCGGAAGAACAAGGCGATATTGATTGATCAAAACAAAGTTGCGGAGCAGCTCCAGTGAGCTCAGACAGCACACCCCAGTTCATACCTAGAACTTGCGGATGCCTCCTCAGCATCTCTCAGCTTAAGGTTGAAGAAGCCACAGCTTAGAAAATTGTCAGGGCACTTTTTGGAGTATGAGTTGTGAACTCTTGGAACAATCTGCCTGAGAGTGTTGTGACAGCACCAAGTAGAGCCTTCATTCAAGACCAGATTTGACCAACACTGGCACAGATACAGATACTTACAAGAGAGTATAACAGAAACATGAATGATAACCCAAGCAGCAAATATACTGACAAGTGGCAAGAGGATAAAGTAAAATAATAGTACAGTATATGAAGTGGGAGCATGACTTGAATGTTTATGAAACTGATCTGTCAGCAAAGAATCTACTCTGAGCCGGGATATGGTTTGGAATGGAGCTTATTACTAGTCACTAGATTTCCAAGTTGGTTGATGATGGACAAAGGAGAGCTGTAATGCAAGCGGCACAAAGATTCATTTTGAATGATGACTTCCCTCCTAAACCCCTCAGATGGACAGGGTTGCAATAAGAGTGTTCTACTAAATGTCTGATGAGTGTCAACTCAAATAAGAATTTACAGGAATTAATTCTATGGTTCTTCCTTCTCTTGTGGGATGGATCATTGAAACAAACCCAAAGATGAAAATATTAAAGAGAGAGCAGTGCAAGGCAAGTAAAGACAGTGACAAGAAATGATTAAAACAATCGGTAAAAATATCCACACCTACTTGGTCATATTCTGAACTTACATACCCAGTAATACAAAGTGAAAATTTAGCATCCACAGTGATTCACAATGCTTTGTAACAATTCAATGTGTGTACTAAATTGTAAGGTCCATCAAAATTAATAACCGCCTGATAAGCTAAATCACTAACTCTCCAACAAATAATTAAACTTATTTTGGCATCCTCTGTAGTGGAATGGAGAGGTCCCAAAATTCATCTTTGAGCTAGACCAACAGCCATTCTTGCCTTATTTACCATAAAATCAACGATCTCATAGTCATTGCTTTGCTTCAGCAAATCATGCTTGATCTGAGGAGAGTTAAGAATACAAGCATTCGTAGAAGTAAAATTTAAGCAATACAGACAGAAAAAAGAAAAAGAATCATAAATAAATTAAAAGTAAAACATTGAGTGATATATATATATATACAGTATATATATATATATATATATATATATATATATATATATATATATATATATATATATATATATATATATATATATATATATATATATATATATATATATATATATATATATATATATATATATATATATATATATATATATATATATATATATATATATATATATATATATATATATATATATATTTTTTATATATATATATATATATATATTATATATATATATATATATTATATATATATATATATATATATATATATATATATATATATATATATATATATATATATATATATATATATATATATATATATATATATATATATATATATATATATATATATATATATATACATATACATATACATATACATATACATATACATATACATATACATATACATATACATATACATATACACTTCACTTTAACAAGTTTCACAATACTGTAATGAAATGCGACATCTCAACACATTAACAATACATTTTGATAGAACAGCCGCTGATACGAACGAGGTTAAACTTTAAATTTACAGTACGTACCTGTATTTTATTTACCTGATGACTTATTTTTTACTTTCATTAACTGAATTTTGTCATTCTATTACTTCTTTTCTCTTAAATTAAGTGATTTCAGATGTATATAAGGTCTTAGGCTATGATACAGTGAGATTTTTAAAATTGTTCTGTAAGTACAGTATGCGCATAGCATGTGTTTCGACTTGTGTACATTCTCAACTTAAGAACGTCCCCAGGAACGGAACTCGTTCGTAACCCCGGGGCTGCCTGTATAGATATAGTACAGCACTGTGAAGACTGCTGCTAGGTGACTGCTGCAAAGAGTTATGAATCTTTTATTTGCTATCCTTACTTTATGGTGTAAAACACAGTTCAACATAATTCATGCAATTTTAATGCAGCAGCAAAAGTGGATTGGTGGCATAACAACCATAAACAATATCCTACTGGTATGGTAAGTCCTCGCTTAACGTCGTCCCGCCCAACGTTTCGGTACTACGTCGCTGAACTTTAGAGACCAAAAATTCGTTTAACGTCCCGGTGATCCAATATTATGTCGTTTTGCTTCGTCACAGACTACTTTCGAAGGCGTATCACCCTCTCTTGTCTGGCCTCGCTATGCTCTCTCGGCTCGGCACACTGCCCTCACTCGTGGAACGTCACAGCGTCCCCAAGCGACGCCAACCCAGTCTCTGTTACGACTTCACATCATTCATGTGTGCTTAAGTTTTTTTGCTCTAAAACTGTACTCTAACCATTCGAAATGGCTTCGAAACGCCCATCAAGTGCTACTGATGCTAGTGTAGTGAAGAGGCAACGTAAGACCATTACCCTTGCTACGAAAATTGATGTATTAACCTGATTTGAAAAAGTGGAACGTGCTGTGGACATAGCCGCTGTGCTTGGTCTAACCCTCACAGCGGTGCGTACTATCCGGACCAACGCTGGAAGTGGTCCTTCTCTGAGTGTAACTAAGGCAACTCGTACTAGAAGCACTGTGATAGAGAAGGTGGAATAGATGCTGGCAATGTGGATGGAGGACCAGAATCAATACAATGCCCCTGTGAGCCTTATGGTTTTCCAGCATAAGGCCAGATCTTTGTTTGACAACATAAAGGCAGAAGAGGGTGAAGGATCGAAGGAAGAGTTCTTTACGGCCAGCTGAGGATGGTTTCAACGATTTAAGCGTTGTTATAACTTCCACAATATTAAGATGACTGGTGAAGCTGCCAGTTCAGATACAGCTGCTGCCGAGACATTCCCGCCAGATTTCAAACGGATTATCCAGCAAGGAGGCTACTCAGTGAAGCAAGTCTTCAATGTGGATGAGACTGGTCTTTTTTGGAAGAGGATGCTTGACAGGACCCATCTCTCCAAGGAGGAGAAAAGAGCGCCAGGTTATAAAGCGGGAAAAGACCGCTTGATGCTGCTGTTTGGCGCGAACGCTGCCGGTGACTTCAAGCTGAAGCCTATACTGATTTCTCGCCCTGTTAATCCACGGGCCCTAAAAGGTTACTCTAAGGATCACCTTCCTGTGATCTACAAGGCAAATAAGAAGGCATGGATAACCGGCGCCATATTTAGCCAGTGGTTAAACGTGTACGCCGTCCCTGCAATGAAGGAATACTTTGCCAAGGAGAACTTAAAGGAGAACTTAAAATTCTTCTGATCCTTGACAATGCTCCAGCTCATCCTCCCAATCTCGACGACTTGCATGACAGTGTAAAAGTTGTCTTCCTGCCTCCCAAAACAACAGCACTGATGCAGCCTGATGCGTGGCCCAAGTGAGTCAACAGTTTTAAGGGATTCACGGACTTAGTCCCAGCTGTGAATAGGGATACCCTCAGCTTGGCTAGACAGGCAGGCTTTGATGAGCTGGAATCAGAGGATATTGAGGACATCTTGACATCCCATACAGAAGAGCTCACCAACGAAGATCTGCAACAATTAACAGAACACAGTCCCGTTGAAGACGACGACGAAGAAGAACCTCAACGAATGCTAACTTCAAAGAGGTTGACAGAATCATTGAACATGTTCCAGCAAGCAATGCAAATGCTTCTAGACGATGACCCAAACACAGAACGTAGCTCAAAGGTTCCACGCAGCATTGAGGACAGTCTTGGTTGTTACATTGAGATGTATAAGGAGAAGAAGAAGAGTAGCACCAAGCAGTCAACACTGGTTCCATTTTTTCGTCGCAGGATGGCAGAAGGAGCTTCTTCACAACAGCCGGCAGCCGAGGAGGAGCAAACAACAGCGGAGGAGGTGCAAGCAGCAGCGGAGGAACCCCAGTCAGAGCAGAGGAGGAGGAGGAGGCGGCAGCAGCCACAGAGTCTCAGTGACTCACCCTCCTCCTCCTCTCCCGCCCTCCTCCGCTCCCACCCTCCTCCTCCGCTCCCACCCTCCTCCTCCGCTCCCACCCTCCTCCTCCTTCGCTCCACTACCCACCACACACTCGCTCTACCACCTACGGCCATCGGTGAGTACCAATACAAACTTAGTACTGTAGTTCTATATACTATTTTCTATAGAAATGGCAATAATTTTCTGTATATTTAACTTTTTTCATGGGGCAAAGGGAGGCTCAGGAACATAACTCCCGTATTTTATCTATTTCTTATGGGGAAAATTGATCCGCTTAACGTTGTTTCGCATAACATCGCATATTCAGGAACATAACCCCGAGGTTAAGCGAGGACGCCCTGTAACTATTTTCTGTGTTTATAAAAGTGAACATTTTTGAGGACCATTTACAAGGGCAGATTGGTAGTCACATCAGGAGACAGGGCTGTATATCCATGATGGGGATGTGAGAGAAGGAGTGGTACTGGGCATGTGAGAAGGAGTACTAGTTACTGGGGATGTGAAAGAGTGCTACTGGGAATGTGAGAGGAGTGCTAGTCATTGGAGATGTGAGAGAAGGAGTGCTAGTTACTGGGGATGTGAAATAAGGAGTGCTACTGGGAATGTGAGAGAAAGAGTGCTTGTTACTGGGGATGGGAAGGAGTGAGTACTGTTGGGGATGTGAAGGAGGGAGTGCTCCTGGAAATGTGAAGGATTAGGTAATATTGGTAATGTAAAGAAGCAGTGTTGCTGGGGACAGTTTAAAGGGTTTCTGCAAGGTCTGTGGTACAAAACTTTGCAAAGGACATGAGGAGATTTAAGCATTTGAATAATTTGTAAAAGATACCGTATAACCTAAAAAATAGACTTTTATAAATATCACTGATAATTACTGTACTTAAAGTATTTTCATACCTCTTGAAAGCCTCTGATGACAAGAGTAAGGAGGAGGTTGACCATGATGATGGTGCTAAGAAAGGCAAAGATGAAAAAAGCGACTGGTCCAATGCCTGGAGATGACTGTTCCACTCCACGATAATCAAATTTACCTGAAAATACAGTACATTAATGTCATATACTCATATATATTGACTTGTCATCACAGTAACATAAAGAACATTGATTAATATACTATCACTTAAATTATGTACAGTACAGTACATATATCGTCAAACATGAGTTTAAGAGTCTAACTGTCACTGTTCACTAAATTTTGTGTCAATATCTAGTGCATTCTTCACTCCAAATAAGTTTTTGCCATCTTAGCAAATCATAATCTGCTCACTGCCCAAGAATCATTTCAATTCCACATGTGCTCCTTGTATCTATATCTAAGCCTTCACACACAATCCACCCCAAACTTATCCTGAAGCAAATTATTTCTGGCATCTCCAATTGATCTCTCTTGCAACCTCCAACCAATTTTACAACCATATAATAAAGTCTGCTCAACATTTCACTGTAAATCCCATCTTTGTCCTGCTCTGACACAGTTCTCTCTGTACGTACATGTTACGCTGTAGTGTACTTATTCAATGTTTCCCCACTTTCATTCTATGGCTCAATATGTAACCCATTGCTCTATTGATTCTGTTGATACATGCATTTCGAGATGACTTAAACACTTCCCTTCCTCCATAATACCTCCAATTATACCATAATATCATTAATTGCTTTTAGTTTCGTTTCTCTACATATTTTAGTTACTGTACTTTTCTTCACACTCAAGGGTAGCTTTCTCTTAGCAAAAATTCTTCTAAACTCATCCCATAACATTTGTAGTCTCCTAGTAAGTTCTACCTGACCATCGAGTAAGCTCTACCTGACCACCTAGTAAGCTCTACCTGACCATCTAGTAAGCTCTACCTGACCACCTAGTAAGCTCTACCTGACCATCTAGTAAGCTCTACCTGACCACCTAGTAAGCTCTACCTGACCATCTAGTAAGCTCTACCTGACCACCTAGTAAGCTCTACCTGACCATCTAGTAAGCTCTGGCTAACCACCAAATAAGCAGTGTTGTACGCGTCAACGAAAAAAAGTGGCGCAACCAGCATCAGCGTAAATGGCCGAGAAATTTGATGCCGTCAGCGTCGGTGTATACGATTTCATAAGTTGACGCCATTAGCATCAGCGTCAACAAGATTTCAGTGACGTACAAATGCAGCCCCGAAACGCGTATTCTCCTGTGTATGGGAGTAACATATGCAAAATCAAAAAATATTAATTCATATTTAATCATTTATTATGATTTATATTATATCATTTTAATTATTCACTTGTTCCCCCGCAAGAATACTAGCATCTCAAAATGCTTGTCGCTCATTCTGCTGCGCTTGGGCCTCAAGACGTCCTTGCCCAAAGAGAACATGCGCTCCACGGCACACTGGGGATGGAGTGTTGTATTTAATGAACAACTCCCTCATGGCCTTGTTGGGGAAGGTGTCCTTGTTGAAGGTTTCTCCCCCAGGAAACACTTGAAAAAGGTCACTGTCTTTTTCATTCCTGCAGGGGGGGGGGGTCTCGTATAGGGCCTGGAACAATTCGTTCTCCACGTGATGGTCTTTGTCGTCTTCCTCACTGCTGCTGCTGCTCTCAGTCTCGTGCACGGACTTCTCCACCAACCTGGACAGTTGGTTGGTGGCCTTTTTCCTAATGAACAAATTCAAATCTGTAGAAAGCTGCGCAGGTGTGTGGGCGGGGCAAATTTTTTCCTGGTCGTCTTTATAACAAGATAATTGAAAATTGAACAAATTGACGCTCCGCTCGGGTGAAAAGTTGACTGCGTCACCTGTAGCGTCACCTGCCCAAAAAATTGATGGTGTCAGCGTTAACAAAAAGTTGCCGCCGTTCATTGACAGCATTAAATTAACCGCGTCAACTTACAATACTGCAAGTAAGTTATGGTTGACCACCTAGTAAGCTTTACCTGACCCTCTAGTAAGCTCTGCTTGACCACCTAGTAAGCTCTACCGGACCACCTAGTAAGCTCGACAAAAAGAGGAAAAAATTTCCCTTTCTCTGGCATACCCCAATATACATGTTTCACTCTCCCTTTAATAACTGGGAAAAGTATTTAACATTTTCCCATTTACCCTAAAATTTTCAGTATCAACCACACTGCCTTACAGTCACCTGTCATCACAAGTACTTTTCCAATCCATAAATGCCAAAATACATTTTCCTTCTCCAAAAAATACCATTAATTTTCTTAAATGGAAATCCTTATTCACAAGATCCTCTTCTTTCCAAGTGAGAACACTACTCTACCTCATACAATCTGTTTTTATGAATATTCAACGTTATTCCACTATAATTGACTAGGCAATGGTTACATCTGTGCCAACGATACCTAGTATATGCAGTTTCACAGTCTTTCATTCCTTTGACCAGTCCGCAAACCCACCATGACAAGGGTTAGTCTTTGCAAATCGATAAATTGCTTTCAAACCTACTTCAAGTGTACTGCGTGCATTAGTACTGGTCCCTGTAATCTCTTCTGATTCATATTACATGCATAACAGCCAAACTCACCAGCTGAGGAGTATCACAGAAAATTAAACATTGGAAAGGGTAATTTGCATGCATTAATTCTTTTATATGAATTATACCAGTGTCCGTGCTATAATCTTAACTATGTATACAGATAGTATTGAGGAGACACAAGGTATGTATATGATTTCTCAACCCAGCTGATATGGACTTGTGTACTATAGTGAATAAGTGTGACCATGTCTGAAGGTCATAGTATTTACCTGTACGATTAGTAAACAGAGCTACCTCAGATATCAGATGAAAATATGTGAGAACAATGATCCGGAAAGGATAAATGTATCAGACATATGTAAGTGTTGGGGTTGACCCATAAACTATACTCTAAGGAAAACATCTTGTACCTTGGTGTGAGCTTAATACACACAGAACCCCATGTGACGAATAGCCACGAACGTGCAATGATTCAAGAATCTTAGCAAACTGTTAAACAATTGCAAAGTGTGGGGAAAGGAACCATACATTGGGAATAAAGTAAAGTGGATATACCCAAGCCAAGAAACCAAGGCCTTTGTTTGATCTACTTAAATCGCTTTACTACAGGTTCAAGGTACAGTAATGACATATGCAAAATTTACCCAAACCAGACACTTATTGTAGCAGGTAATTTAGAATTACGTATGTAACTATAAGGCATAAATTCACAATATGTGAAAGTGTATGTGTGGAGGCCAGAATAAAGATATGGTGATTTGTAAGCAATGACACCTGTAGGCCTACTCAGTGGGAGATGCAGAGGCTTGCCCTCAGTCCTCCTGGAATCTTATATGAACAGGTGTGCAGCGCCCGTGTGTGTGAGGTGTGCGGTGAGGACCATGGATAGAGACAAGTAGGAATGCTTGGCCCAGCAACCACTGTTCTCCTTTGAGGAACCCTGGTGTTGTGGGTAATGCGGATCGTTATGCAACCTCCATAAGGATCTCTGAATATTTCACGCTTTCATCACCCTGGATGTGAGATATGTTGGACTACTTGAGGTGTTTATTGTCGCTACTTTTAGCGACCTAATGATGCCAGATACAGAACTAGTCCTGGTATGAATGTCTGTGAAGGATCTCATCTACCTAACAAGAGTAGAGAGTAAGACAGGTACCTGCTGGGTATACCTTGGTGCTAAGAATGATCTACAGTACCTTTATGTATTGTGTATTATTGAATGTTCCTTATTCAGATGCTTTAAGTATTTTGGTGATATTAGGGAAGGTGACCTCAGTAAGGGGTCAATTATTTTGATATGGTCAGGTACTTTTGTGTGGTGCAATGACCTTAATAATTGCTTGGGGAAGGTCAACTATTTTTGTATTGTGACTGAATGCAATATTTTTAATATGTCTAAAATAAATTAGTTAGGATACTGGTTGGTTCACCCTTCCTTCCACCCTCAACTTGATTAATGAAAAGACGAACTTATAGTGCTAGATTGCTTTGCCAGCTACCTAAGGATCATACACATACTGTCCTGCAGTCTGGTGGCTGCAACCTTAAGTTAGAAATAAGTTAAGTAAAACCTAATATTAAGTGACCAAAATAAGGGCAGTATACATGGAGGTGGCTGCTGACATGCTGGCAGCCATATCCATGGATGGGAGCTCCTCCATGACAACTGATATATTACTCTGGTTAAACAGGTCCAATCAGCCTTGTCCAAGCACCACTTGGATGCATGTGAACAAAATGAACCTCAAGCTGAGCAATGAATGACCAAGAAGTGATCACTACCATGAAGGTCATTAATTGCTTCCCACTCATGGTCTAATATGGTGTTTAAAAAGCCTAAAGACAAATACATTGCTGATAGTGAGTCAGTCTACATGAGGAAGTGGGGTGCGTCACCAGTACAGGTTGTACCTCTCTAGTCGGCATTCTGTGGTCCGGAAACTCCGTGTGAGCGATTATAGTTTGCCGTGGAAAAATTATTTTGAGTCAGGTACTTTCGATGTTTGGCTAAATTTTGCTTTATTTACCCTGCTTTTGGGCGAATTACTACCTGTAATAAAGCAACATCCTAATAAACCAACGAAAATAACACAGAAAAGTTAAATAAAACTAAAAAAACACAGAAAAAGTTCTTATGTTCTACAACTTCAGCTAGAGTTGAACCTGATGACTTGGAACCCGTCATCCTAGTAAAACACACAACATTGGCTGTCCTTATGTTTTCAACTTTACCAACACTGGTGGGTAGAATTTTTTATTTTAAATTCAGAAACATTAATTAAAAATATATGAACAGTAAATAAGTGTTGCTTTCATATTCTTATGTAGAGTAATGACGATGTTTTCACATGTGCTCCTTATATACTCAGTCTCACTTTTATTGTTCCACTTATTAACATTAAACAACATTACACAACATATTTTTTACATTAATTTTTACTACAACTACAACCAGGTCTTATATTCTTCAGTTTTATATGTAGAACCAGTCAGTCACTGGTTTTGTAAGAATAGCGAAAAAATGCCGTCTCGTCTTCCTGCGTTTGGATTAATATTCTAAGTATTATTAATGAATTGTATTGTTCATTTTGCACACATAAACATTAATTCACTCAAAAGTCATTCAGTAACAAACAATAATAAATCATTTGTACATTAGAGAATGACGCTGTTTACACGATTGTGCGACTGAATGTTGGCGGGCCGCTCAAACCATTGAAATTCGAGGTTCCGCCATCAAAATTTTAAATTGTGTAGTGCTTTTTTGTGTCCAAATAAAAACGGTTGAATTAAAACTCGCAAAATTTGAGATCTACTGTAATACATTTAACCCTTCAATATGTCTTCAAAGAGATCCGAAGCAGTGAAAGTGGTGCTGGTGCTCAAGCATAAGCACAAGTCACTATCTATCCAGGAAAATGAATTTCCATGGTCGGAAATTTCCATGGTCGGCACTGGTCAGGTCCGAGGTTGCGAATAGAGGGTAACCTGTACTGTATTAAACTTCCAAGTCTTCTGCTTCCATCCAGTAACAAAAGTTCACCTTGGGTTGAAGAGTGTCCCATCACAGAGGATGTCGACTATTGAAGACATCCATTTTAAGATAAGAAATTGGTGAATAAGTCCATCCAGATCACCATGTACAGGATGATTCAGTGGAAAATACATCAGAAAATCATGAATCTCTCTCTAGGTGGAACTGGACAGAAACAACCTGTAGAGACCAAATTTGAAATTCTGTAAAGGGAACTCCAAGACGAATGTACACTGTACATCAGCCACTGTGGCCCCCAAGGACTCAGCAGGAAGTACAGGTTGAGTAACCCTTGGGGAATACAGCCTCCCTCATCATTGTCTCCTGTAGGCAAATACACACTGGGGAGAATGGGCAAGAGAAGCTGCAGTTCCTCCCAGTTAGACCTCAGGCTAGCAGTTCTGGTGTAGGAGAACTCTGAATATTATTATTTCATGGACAGTTCAGAGTGACCCCATGGTAGAGGGCATTCAGGTTTTTTACCTACTTGAGGAGACTGCCTCTCTACAGGCAGAGCCTCTTGTGATCCTTCTGATGGAATCGATCTCTGAGAGGGAGTTTGAGCCATGGTCAAGGCCACAGTTGGATTTCCTCAGATTTTGACTTTGGCTGTAGCCTCTTTAGAGCCACAGTATCTGTGGTGTAATGGGGGTATCAATGATGTAGGTTTCTTCAAGAGTTCAATGCCAACCCCTATTGTTTCTGATGCTGATCCAGAATCCATTGAAGCAGTATTACCAGTCGGAACACACAGGTTCACTATATCAGATGCACCATCCTCAGACAGTGCAGGGAAGGTCTTCGGTGGTGTAAAACTGAGCCTTGATGGGGGTTCCCATCAAGGGAATCTAACCGCAACTAGCTTTCTTGTTTGTGTAGCTAGTAGGGTAGTCCGAGATGGTGGTATGGTTATGGGTCTGTTGGAATGATGATAGCGATGAGGATGAGGTCTTTTGTTGGAGTTTAGAAGATCACATGGGGCAATGAGCTAGGATGGTTGTATAAGAATCACCTGAGTGAGCAGAGTGTAGAAAGACAATCTGATTTGCTTCAGCAAGTTGACTCTTCTCGCCCTGAAGGCAAGAACCTCCTCCTTTGATTTGTATTTTTCTCACTGCTTCAAAGACACAACAAGATTTCCCTGGTAGTGGTAGCAGCAGTGGCTCATGGCAGGCACTACCTTCATGTAACTGCAAACCCAAAGACATACATGTGCCAAGCAATTTTTTCTCTTGTTCCAGTAGTTTCAGGTGATGCATCCATACCATTGGCAAGAATAACATCACCTTGCGTTCTTCATATAATGTTTCACCAGGTATCTGAACCAGGCAAACCATACCTTTCGAAGACAAAGATGATCAAATGTCAAAAGAAGGCAGATGTAGGAATGAGTACTCCATCCACCCTCTTCTTCACCCTCTCAACTTTGGTCATGTGCTGGTTTTCAAAGTTTCTCATATATCTACTGCTGTCGATGTTCAAAGTTGGGGTGTGAACCACACCATGACATTGGATGAATATCTCATGTTGAGTGCAAGAGACAGGTGACTCAAGACAGGCTTCATAATTTTGACTCTTTCTGTCTCTTGCATAAATACCTCCAAGACTCCCATCAGTTTGCTTTTGCATCTTTGGTTTGCCCTCATAGGCAGCCTCTATAGTGTCATAAACCTTGAACATGTCCAAGTCCATAAACAACTTCCCAAACCTTCTGGGTAGAGCACAATACATTTATCAAAGAAGTGTTCATACACCCTCGGCATTACTTCAAATTTTCCACAGACCCTTTCCTGGCAGTACCCCTAGTGGGCTCCTGTTTTGTTGGGAGTAAGCTTGTCCTTCCAGAGGAGTTTGATGAGCCTGGTTGGTCGGAAAAAGAAGTCTCATTTTTAAAGTTTTACCCATATACTAGTGATTTAAATAATACAGGGGCCCAGGGGACATGTACCTCCACCTACCAGGAGATGAACACGGCTGGCGCAAGTCACCAAGAATGGGTACATTGTCCCTGGGTAGCCCATTGAAGGTTGATCTGCATAATTTGAGAGTGTGTTTGATGGTGCACAACCCTAGCGACACCCAACCATCCAACTCAAGGTTGCCTTAAGAAGCGACCCCTCTGGTGGGTGGGGTTAATGACCCATACTGAGGTCCAGGACCATGTGGTAACTGTGTTTGGAGCAATTGCTTGCTGGGTCCCGAATCTTTTGCCCCCATTTGAGAAGAAAGAAGAAAAATGTCCCACCATACATGCTACTCTGGCCTTTAACCAGTAGAATTAATAATTACTTATATTATTGTCATCAAGAAAAGTTATCTCAAAGTAGCTTGGAAGAACACTGAGTTGGATAAACTTTCAGTAAAAATCCATTGAAAGCATTTCACTTATCAGTTGAAGTTAAAACCTCACAAATTGGGAGAAAATTAAGACAGTTTAATAGTCCTGTGAAGTTCAATCCTGTCACAAATAAATGAGACTTACCAAGCATGGCAGAAAATGGCTTCAACTGAAGTCATGAAGGTCTTGTAGTCATAATGATTGGAATTATAGTAGGTAAAACAGCTGCCCAAATGCCAGGAATGTCTGTAAGGAAAAGTAAAGTAAATAAGGCATTCCATAAATCTATATTATTTAAAAAATTAATAAAACAATTGTACAGTACAGTATAATGTTTTTGTGTTCAAGATTGGCTGGCCCTGAGGCCAACTAGACATTATCTTGCTTAAGGTGCAGAAGCTGTCAGCAATGCAACCACCACACCCTAAATTAAGTAACTGTATGATCCAGTCTCAGGAATAATCCAATTACCGAAAATGATCAGCAAATCGGTTATCACCCAGGTTCCCAATTACTGTTAGATTGACTTAACAAGGATAATGGCAATGTGCAGTACCTTATCCTGTTCCTGTCCCCAAAACCTGTTGTGTTCTTGTTTTCTTACAAGAAAGAGGAAAGGGAAAAAAATAAATAAAATAAAAACAGAAGAAACTTGTGATGTTTGATAGGGTCATACTGGATAACAACCTTCACACACTTATCCCAGGCCAGGATTAGAATCCAAGACACAAGAGTGAGAGATATGTGTGTTACTGCTGTCCCACCAAATATTTTGAAGAAAAGGTGCCTAGATGGAAGGCTTTCATGCACAATATGATCAGAATTACAGAAAAAAAAAATTGGGGATTGCCTGTAGTTGAATCTTGAATTTTCACTTTGTCAAAATGTCATCGTCTTACAACTGTTTACATCAAATTACATCAGCCACTTTCAACTTTACTCTTCTAATGTATTTGTAAAGCCTTTATGTTTGCCTGAGCAAATGATTCTATAAACTTTGGTACTGTCAGCAAATAAACTAGCCTCTGACTGCTAGTTGATCAGAGAGTTAGCAAAACTCAAGACATATTTGTGGCAAAACAGCTAAAATATTATTCACCAGTATATAATCTTTCTAAAAGTTTGCAGTAAATCACGAGAGAAACAAAAACCATACAAATAGCTTTTCTTTTGGGTAGCCAACCAGTTCATAGTGTCCATGTCAAGATTCAGTATATATTACTGTGATCCAATGATTAACATGCCACCTTACTTGCTGGAGAATGTCTAGTAAGCTAGCAAAAAAAAGTCGTATATACTGTAGCTAGTTTTAGGTTTGCAGTGCTGTCTGCTATTATAACAGCACCCACAAAGGTGAACACTAATCCTAACAGCAATCAACTTTTAGTAGCAGTTAAAGAATGTTGTCAATACCTGTACAAGGAAATAACTCTAATGAAGAAGAGTCAAACCTAACATAGCAGTCCATGATCATAACACCTCACAGCTTGACCCAGTGACCTGGTGGTTACAGTGGTGAGTCTAACCTGGCTACAAAGCCGCCAGCAATGGTAACAGATGCAAATGTGAAAGTTATCTGTAAATCTTCATTTGTATCAGGTATTTGTTGATTGAAAATAAATGTTGCAGATATGACATTAATAGATAGTAATGCTTGTAAGAGTTCAGAAATGATAACAGCTTCTTTCCTCATACAGCCAAACTGTGGAATGCTTTGCTTTCTTCTGTTCCATACTCTTACAATATGTCTCAACTTGCGTTTTTTCTAAAAACCAGTTTTTGTGATATGGTCCAGAATCTGACGCAGCTTTAACCTAGGTATGTTAATGCCTAGCAATAACTTGCCAGGCCAACATACAGGCAATTAAAACATCTAATAATTACTTAATAAGAAATATTAGGAGGACACGTCGTTACCTTGCATTTAATTGCAATTGTTTTCAGCATCATTTTTTTTTTTTTTTTTTTTTAACGAATTAGTC
>NW_024717645.1:0-18529 GCF_018991925.1 Homarus americanus | reverse complement strand
GAAGAAGAATAGTTTAAATAGTTTATATTATTATTATTATTATTAAGAACGGTGACTTAGCCCCTTGAGGATGATGACTTAACCCCTTCAGAACGATGAATTAACCCCTTCACAACGATGAATTAATCTAGCACTTACTGGGTTAAGATAACATATTCATAGGATTAACACAGTCATCGCCCATGGATTAAGTTATCATACTCAATGGATTAAAATTATCCTTACTCATTGGACTATTCCACTGTACTCAGGGGTTGGCATCGTACTAAAGGGGTTTAGATACTTTATTTATCAGGCTATTTGAGTACAATGAAATAGTACTCTAGAGCTTAAGATACCGTACTCACTGGGATCGTCTACTGCACTCAGAGGTCGGCGTCGTACCCAAAGACGTATGATTCTTCACTAACGGCGATATTGACGACGCCATCACACACAGTTATCTAGTCACACAAATCATTTATACGACGTAAATAGAAACGTAAAGGCGTTCTTTTACTCTATTGGTTCTTCTTCTGGTTCGTCTGTTTTTTTAGCTTTATTCCCATCTTTTTTTTCCGTTTCTTCTTCTTTTTCATTTTTTATATTTTGTTTCTTCTTTTATTTCCTCCTCTTTTCTGTTCTGAGTTTAATTTGTCTTCTTCATTTATTCCTTCTTCTTTTTCTTCTTCTCTTCTTCTTTATTCCCTTGTGTTTTCTCCTTATTCATTATCATCACCTTCTTCTGCCTCCCCTGATTAGACGCACCAGATATAGTCACGGTCTAATGCTGTCCTTGGTGGAGATAGTACGGTGTTAGGTCAGGTCAGGTCAGGTTATTGTTTACATTAGCGAGGAAAATTTATTAACCCCTTTATGCACGGGAGTCTCTTTGAGCTGAATAAAATCATCATCTATCCCTAACCTAATCAAATATTAACAGTAACGTCCCAGTAGTGAAGGGGTTAACACATTACTTCACATCCATTACCTGTAAGTAGCTTCACCAGGTGGGGGGTCGGTAACCATTAGCAGAGGAAGCCAAGGTATAAATATATCACTGTAAATAGAACCATTAATCTTGGGAAGCAAATAAGAAGAATTAGAACTGTGCTAATTAATCACTTGTTAATATATTACAAGGTTTGTTATTGAGGAAATCGTGTAAGTAACTTTGTACCATTGGAGAACTGTAAGTATATCGTAAGACATTAGTAAAGTAACACTGTACCACTATAAGTATATCGTAAGGAAATCGTAAGTAACATTGTACCACCCGATCACGATACGTATTTAAAAGAAAATAACACCCAATAAATAACATAGAATACATTACTTCTACGTCACTGTAATAATGTAAACACTAACACCGTAGCAATGATTCACTAAACAAATAAAGTGAAACGATGGAGAGAAAAAATTACAAATGACAAGATAAACAGTAAATCCTTGTAAACATAATTAACGAAAATCCTAAAAGAAATCGTAAAAGAAAAATAGAGAATGAAGCGAATATAAAAATCTCAGATAAGGTTATAGAAGAGACATTAATCAGATATTGGTTATTGATACACAACACCAGAGTCGAAGAATGTTGATACATGTAAGATAAACAATAATGTAACCATGAAGTTAAACATAGATACTTGTTTACATAAATACATACACAAGAATGTATTATATGTACTTTAATTCAGGATAGGATACATATGCTCATACATATTACACACACACACACACACACACATATATATATATATATATATATATATATATATATATATATATATATATATATATATATATATATATATATATATATATATATATATATATATATATATATTGTTACGACCGTGTCGTATTTTTCTATTTTTTTTTTATATACCATGCTTCCATGTTCCATATTATTCCTGTAATGATGTGTTGTATTTACTATTATATAATCTAGTCACCTTACCCTGTGCTGTTAACGTTTTAACTGTTATTATTTGTTCAAACTCATTTTGTATTGTAACCAGTATTCTTTGTTCTCTAATGACCATCTGCATCGTTAAACGACCCACGGAGTTAGTTCAGTCCTCTTGTCATACAGTCCACATCCTTTGAGTGACACTCGTCACCTGTTACTTGTACATAATTTATTTGTGTTGTTCCTGTCGCCACCAATGTGGTATATGTATGTGAGTACCTATTTATGTCTCTATTTATGTCCATCAGTATTTGCTTAGTTTGCATTTAAGTAATTCAGTGTTGTTTCACGTAAGTTAATTTCAGTGTTAGTTTTTATATGTTTATGCAGTGTTAACGTAATCCAATGCTTTATTATTATTCTTTTGATGTTTCGATGTTTAGTATCATTTGTGTCTAAAAGTTTCGATGGTGAATCAACTTGTTGTGACAGCCTACGAGGCTCTTTGTGTTAATTTTTAATTTATTAAATTCTTAAAGGTTTACTTTATTTATTTTTATTCACTTTTAATTTACTTCACTTTTTTTGTTTGGTTACGCCTAGAACCTGGATATTTAAGTAAATTAAGAGAAGGCGTAACAATATATATATATATATATATATATATATATATATATATATATATATATATATATATATATATATTATCTTTTCATTCATTTTTATTCATTCCCTCTTATTGATGTGTGTGTGTGTGTAAGTTTTTGGTATTTTTCTTTCATAACAAGGCCATAAATACACTTCTTGTTTATCCTTTTTGCTACACACACACACACACACACTCTACCAATACCTATCTGGACTAAGTATTTCCCGAAGCATAACTCGAACACACAACAGCTGCAAAGAAATGCGAACACCAATCGTCGCTCAAAATCATCAACCAGGAAGAACGAACAGCACTTGACATTGACCCCTCAACCAACAACACCCAGCAGTCTCCTTTACCAAGAATCTGTGGTGTTTCCTTACTGCTATAGTCAATCAGGCGCTGGTATGAACAGTCACTAGATGAACGGACGACTAAAATTTATACTTGAGCTGGTGGTGGTTTTGGTTAGGTTAGGTTAAGTTTGGGTAGGTTAGGTTAGATTTTATGGAACTAGGGAGGGGATCGAACCAGGTATTCAAGAATGTAATCGATAACCCCATCGCCACGTAACCCACAAGTGTACTCGCCTCAACTTGGATATGCTCAAGACACGGGTTATTCCACTGGTCGTCTGCGGAATGTGAAATGATCGTTTTTCTTGTGACTGAACCTTCAACTATCCGTTATCGGTGGTTGTAATTTACTCTGATGTTTGTGTCACTGCTATGGTACACGAATCTACACCCACCTAACCACATACCCATCCATCCACACACCCACGCAAGCCACCCACCCACATGACAATTCCTCACGACACACAAAACGAAGGTATATTATCTTAGGTGTAGTTGAAAGACAATATTTCTCATTTATTCTGAAGTTATATAAACAATTTTTTTAACATAATCTTTAATAGTTTTTTTCTTACCATTATATAACTTAACGCATACATATAATTATTAATATTATTTTTTCTTCTTCTGCTAAATGGATTAAACATTCATATTTACATCTCTTCAGTATGAGTGGAATTCATTGTTTTCCAATTCCACTTTTATTTTATTTTTTAGCTTTTATTTAATCAGAAATGAACGAGAGGAACTTTTTTTTTACGGTACTGGCTTTTAACCCATTGTTTTATTTGTTATTTTTTTTGTTTCTGTTTCCTATAGCTTAGTTAACAGCTAGAGTTTTTATGTTTTTATGTTTTTGTTTTTAGCCTGTGTTATAAGAGAGAGAGAGAGAGAGAGAGAGAGAGAGAGAGAACTATCACTTTTAAACTCTCAACTTCCTTTCCTGGAGTTCCTATTTAGGACTTGTCGTAACCATTACTTCCTGATGCTTATTCTAATCCACCTCTAAACCCTCACTGGATGCTCTTACATAGTTCACAATACACTTTACTCCCCAAATAATACAACAAATACTCTCACATACACACATTATAAGAATTATGTTACAATTTCAATATCTAGAATCCAAATCAATCACAGTGACTGCCAAGGACGTCATATAATCAATGTGCAATAATTCATGAAGTGATTGCATGAATAAAATATTACTACCAGAGTTTTACCTGCTGTTACCTGGTTACACCAAGGGGATAAAGTAACACAAAGTAACACAAATTAACTCTCACGGGGTAATAGTCAGAGTAATAGTCAGTTAGCTTTAAATTATGATGCCACAGCTTCCCAAGAGGGTGATAGTAACGTGTGAAATGTATACAACAAAAGCTTTCATTACTCACCGTATATTTTTTTACACTGTGGGAAATAAACTCTTCCTAGATCACTGCCACAACAGCGCTATCTACTGTATGTACAACTTTACCTTAATGATTGTGTTATTAATTAAAGATCACCTGAAGATTGGGTATTGCAGTTAAAATTTCACCTGATGATGAACCAACCTACACGTTATCTGGGGTTGGGTTAGGTTAGGTTAGGTTAGGTTAGAGCGTACCGAAGATACATGCACTTCCTATACTGAGGTGATGGAAGTACAGCGCTGGTGGGAGGTCTTAAGTGTCGTGTGGTAGTGTGTGTGTGTGTGTGTGTCTTTGTCTCACTCTTTTATCTCTCCCTCTGTTTATTTTCTCTCTCTCTCTCTCTTCCACTCTTTCCTTCTATCTCTCTCTTTCTTCTGTCCGTCTGCCTGTCTGTCTGTCTGTCTGTCTGTCTGTCTGTCTGTCCCGTCATGACCTACTAGTCAAGCATCACATTATGTAAAAATCCTGTCGCCTCTCCTACTGAACCACGAACCCTTAGATTCAGACTCATGAATCAGAAGCATTTATGGACAGAATAATGCATCAGGGTTTACTGCTTCGGGTTCACGGGTCTGAAAATCGGGTTTCGTGGACCAGCTGGATAGGCGACAAGGCCTCTGTGGGTGACTCAGAAAAAGCGTATCGACAGGTGTCCCAAACTACCTTTTGTACTGGAAGATTTATGCATTGGCGTTATGCAATTTCTGCCTTTATTGACATATGATTCATTCTAATAATTGGGTCATTGATTTCGTTCCTTTATTCTAACTAGAAACATCATCCATCCACCTGACATACGTAACACACACACATATGTAACGCACACACATACATACGTAACACACACACATATGTAACGCACACACACATACGTAACACACACACACACACATGTAACACACACACATACGTAACACACACACACATACGTAAAACACACATATGTAACACACACACATACGTAACACACACACACACACATACGTAACATACACACATACGTAACACACACACACACGTAACACACACACATACGTAACACACACACACATACGTAACACGATAAGTGATGTACTCAGGCACATATACCTGAGACTGTAACATTAATCATTTTTTAGGAAGGAACTTAATAACATAGCTCAGGTTCTCTCCTCTGTGGCTGAACGACTGTGTGTTCTTGTACTAGATTAGACATTATGGGTCCAGCTAACTACACAATTAGACAGGAATTGTGTGAGTGTGTGTTTACCTTGCGAATAAACAACCATAACTAATATAAAGATCAATCTATTGACCTCTTATTTCTCTTACAAAGCGGAGGAAGAGAAACAAGCATAAGAGACTGATTTAAAAAACATTGTACTCACCAGGTGTAGTTAAGCACTGCCTTCCTGGGTCACTCACCTGAGGGAGGAAGGAACTTGTGGTTAGAACTAAATGTGTTATTTTCATGTGAGGATTATGACGTAACACCTTTACTAAATCAATAACATTAGTAATAACGTTACACCTGTAATTTGACGATAATGATGAACATAATGATGGCATATTTTTTACTCTCTCGTTGATAATAACGATAAATTGTCATAATCTATTTAATAGTTAATGATAAGGCTAATTACATCATTATATTTTTTTATTTCGTACTATTTAGGCTACAGACATTATTTTTACATCAATACTGATAGCAAGAATAATGACACTTAGAAAAAAAATATTGTTGAGCAGCTAAAGCCAGCGTCGTTGTGTCCTAGTTGTGTAGGTCACCGCGGCAAACACCTCCCCTTCACCTCTGCTTCACCACGAGGTCGAAATCTTGTCTCTTTGTGTTGGGAGTCGAGACTTTTAGCAGCTGAGCCATGGCGTCTAGGCATCTCCAACCGTAATTAATGTATTGTTCTCCTTCAAGGCGTGGTCTCCTGTGGTCTCCTGTGGTCTGCTATCACGGGCAGTTTATATCTCGGATATTTCGCTGCCCTCCACCAAGCACTTGCCTCTCCTGTCGACTCTATCATGCTGTCACTGGATCTTGCCACACTGTCATGCCCGTTCATCTCAGTTATTCACGGTTAGTCTTTGGTCATCTATCCTACCGACCTGTCCAGACCCTCTCACCACACACTCCTTCACTTCACTCACCACTCCCATCCTAATCTCATATATCCTTCAAACCTCCTTCCTTCCTTAATCTATCCCCTGTTAAGGCTACTACGTGGATTAACAGGGTCCATCCTTAGCTTGTTCCGCCTCGCTTCCTGAACGTCTTCCCTGTACTAGTCTTGTTTCAGTGTATTTTGACCCAAGTTTGTTTTTAGTTTTCCCTCAGCAGCTAACCATCTTACGAGTGTTTATTTTTTTTACCTTACCACCTACAGGAACGATAAAATACCTGTTTTTAATCCGTCTGTATGTTTGTATATCCCCACGGACACTACAGGAAAAATCATGCGTACATTTTGGCACCAGTATCGCCGTTAAGAGAGCCAACACCCAGTTGAATATGTAAGTCACTAAACTACATAATTTCATTAATATGTTCTTTCAGGTTCTCTAGCAAAAACTACTCATTAACATATCTTCATCTACATACATACCTATTCCCCTTAACTTTCACAAGACCATTAAAACACTTCAATATTTTTCTTTATCAATAATCCAATTGTTATTTACAATCTTTCATGATAAAAAATACTGGAAACTAATTCATATATGGTAGAATTTAATCTGTTTTTTATGTTATTTAAAACAATCTTATTCCCCGTCTGCTCTGTCTTCCCCAGATTACTATGGCCATACTCAGTCAATGAACAACAAAATAGCAAAATGTTCCCCCACCATAAAAAAAAGAGTTTTTCTCAACGAATATTGCAAGTGGTTAACAGCTTAGGAAATTCTACTACCACTGATGCAGCCCGGCACACTGTGTGGTAGGGGGCGGGTGGGGGAGGGGGGAAGAGTGGTTGGTGGGAGAGGTGGGTGGTGGTGGGGGTGTATTAGTAGTTGGAGGAATACAAATTTTAGAAACAAGAGAGAGGGAGGGAAGTATGAAAGGAAGCAAGGGTCGTAGGCAGCATGAGAGGGGGAATAGAGATGTAGGAGGCATAGGAAAAAGAAAACGGAGTTACTTGTTAAGGGAAAACTATGTTATTACCGACCGAAGACTTAGACTGAAATGGAAAATATTACGATTTTCATCTTAATCTGATAATTTTCTTTGTTTATTCTTGTGTCTTTACTTAATACATCTATAAAAATACTGTAGAGTTTAAGTGAGTGTTTTTCTGTCACACACACACACACACTCTACCACTACCCTCTGCCTCACACACGGGCACAATTTATATTCAAATGAGACCGGTAAAATGAAGAGAGCTGAGGGCGTATGACTGGCTTATGAATCAGTTGTCAGCGAGAGATGGGGAAGCACGATACCTCCTCCTCTCCCACCCTTTCCATCCTGTTCCATCCTGCCTCCTGTGGGTACATGATCCATCAGGTTTAAACGCGTGTGTCGGCAGGTAACAGACAATCACAGCTCCATGACATTAAAAGAGATGATGCTGACTTTATGTATACAGTTTAAGACACATATACTACCACGAGACTTGAAAACATGCAATAGTGTTACTCCCTCTTCTTAATTCTGTAGCGATTATATGTACGACTCTCTCTCTCTCTCTCTCTCTCTCTCTCTCTCTCTAGGAATACTATCGACTAGAACTTATTTTGTTATCTTTATGAAACTCGTAAATAAAATATAGTTTATTTAGAATGACAAAATGGACTGGCTTATTATTTTTATTATTATTATCTAAACAAAACTTACAGAAAATAATAATAAGAAAATAATGAAACTTTTCCTTCATCTAGTTAATTTATCTTACAATTACCTGGGTGCTTAAGCCGGTAATTCTGAGCAGTAATTAAAGGCGTAACGAGACCTTCATGTTCACTAATTACCGAGAACATCACTTATTTTTACGAAGACTCTAATTGTCTCGCTGTCTCTCAAGACTTCGTTACCACTTACCTTATTGGGGTCATAAATCTTCGTGTTTTTTTGGCTAACTATAAATATTGAGTAATGTATAAATGTCTATGTCTTACACCTGTCTTTCTTTGTGTGTCTCTGTATGTGTGTCTGTGTCTGTCTGTCTGTCTTTTTGTTTGTCTGTCTGTCTGTCTGTCTGTCTGTCTGTCTGTCTCTCTTTCTCATATCGTTAATCCCTTTATATCCCTGGATTAGCTTAATCTCTCTCAGCTTCCCGTCAAAAGTAAAAATTCGAGTCATAACCTAAATGTTTATCCTGACTCCGTTAACTGTTTTGTAATCGAGGGAACAGAGACTCCCTTCTAGGTAATCATTTCAACAGCAACACAACGGTAACACAAGTGAAGGTAGTTATTGAGTCTTAGGTAGGTTAAGGACCGTACATATCATGGAGGATTCCTGGCGCGTTGGGAAGCTCCTGTCCACCAATTCCAGGATTATCTCGCCATTTCCTGGATTATATCGCCAATTCCAGGATTATCTCGCCAATCGCCTGGAATCCAGACCCTGCAGACTCCATTCCCAAGCCAGACAAGGTTCATTGGAGACATTTCGTGTTTATAACTACCAAATGAGCAATATATCCCTTCATTAAACAGTTTTATAAGTATTTCTTAAGGGATCAGCTTAAGCTTTAACTCCTAGAAAAGTATAGAAAGCTTGAGAAAATGGACTAGATCATAATTAAGCTCCCATGTCTTTAGGGATCAGCTTAAGCTTTAACTCCTAGAAAAGTATATAAAGCTTAACAAAATGGACTGGATCATAATTTAGCTGCCATGACCACCCGAGTAAGTAATGTTACGGTAGATAAACTCAATACTGTACTTGGAAACATCGATATGAGTGGACGATTATGGATGGACTCGGTCTTCCGTTACTCACGGTTCCAGGGAGAGCTAAGAGGAGCATTCATGTAGCGTGAGGTCCCTGGTGTAACGTGAGGGTCCTGATGTAATGTGAGGACCCTGATGTAACGTGAGGGCCCTGGTGTAACGTGAGGGCCCAGGTGTAACGTGAGGGCCCTGATGTAACGTGAGGGCCCTGGTGTAACGTGAGGACCCTGATGTAACGTGAGTGCCCTGATGTAACGTGAGGGCCTTGGTGTAACGTGAGGGCCCTGATGTAACGTGAGGGCCCTGGTGTAACGTGAGGGCACTGATGTAACGTGAGGGCCCTGATGTAACGTGAGGGCCCTGGTGTAACATGAGAGCACTGATGTAACGTGAGGACCCTGATGTAACGTGAGGGCCCTGATGTAACGTGAGGGCCCTGATGTAACGTGAGGGCCCTGATGTAACGTGAGGGCCCTGATGTAGCGTGAGGGCCCTGATGTAACGTGAGGGCCCTGATGTAACGTGAGGATAAACATAAATATAGACGATAAACTAATGATACCAAGCTAAATTAATCTAATCTTAACATCATCTAACTTAATTTAGGTAAAGTTTGGTTACGTTGAGATAGCTAAAAACGGCTTCAGTGGAATCAGGTCAGCTTGATCGTATAATACACATTATGTATACTTGAATATACATGACATGAAATGACATGACATGACATGACATTACATACGAATTACCAAAAAGTTATCTTTATTTTACAAAGTTGTCCTCAGCTATACATCCACAGTCAGCTAAACTAGGAAGCTAATCGACAGCTAACAAGAGACACTTAACACTCGACACTCGACAGCATTAACGATAAGACATCAGCTTTTAACAGTGAACACGTTGTAATGTGATGATATAATGTGAAAAGGAGAGAGAGAGAGAGAGAGAGAGAGAGAGAGAGAGAGAGAGAGGACATGAATAGACAGCAGAAAGATACAGAAAAAAATAGATAAAATAAGACAGATAGAAAGACACAGACAGACATATACCACATCACAGTCACCACCCACACCCCCTCCCTCCCACCCCACACCCTCCCTCCCCACCCCCACACCCCCTCCCTCCCCACACCCCCCTTCACCTCCCCCACCCCACACCCCTCCCTCCACCACCCACACCCCCCTCCCTCCCCACCCTGACACCCTCCACCACCCACCCCTCCCCACCACACACCCTCCCCCACCCACCCAACACCACAGCTCTATACACAGAGGGGCACCCACTAATCAAATCTCAGCCTCTGATTATTTTTCATATTCCCCTGAGATCAAATTTCCCCAACGCCTAATAACAATGAAGGAGGGAGGGAGAGTGGTGTTCTTGTTGTTCTTCGTGTTCTTGTTCTTCGTGTTCTTGTTCTTGGTGTTCTTCTCATCCACTAATACCATCTCAACCTGTCTATAGTTGTTTATTTCAAGGAAGAATAAAATAATTTCTCTGGACTAAAATGTTATGGAAAAGTTGACCCTGAAGAGTCACAGAAATGAATAGGTCAAAGGTTGTTTAGCTAGATATTTTTTCATCGTATTTTTTTTCTAAAATTTTACGTGTTTTGATTCAATTTATATTTTTGTTATCAGTATTTTCGTAATTATTTTATTTTTTATCGTTATATTTCTTCGTTCTTTGTTTCGATTTTTCCTTTTAATTATTTGTTTATTTTCCTCTCTCTCTCTCTCTCTCTCTCTCTCTCTCTCTCTCTCTCTCTCTCTCTCTCTCTCTCGCTCTCTCTCTCTCTCTCTCTCTCTCTCTCTCTCTCAAGTACCAAAATATTTCTATAATCTGTATATTCCTCATTTCTCTCTTTTCCTACAAATTTGTTAGGAAGTTGTTACAGTCAATTGATTTATTTAATTCTCTCACTCACTCTTTCTCTCTCTCTCTCACTCACTCTCTTTCTCTGACTCACTCTCTCTATGAATACTTGACTAAGCAGGACTCAATGTACCAGAACTTCACGAAAGTATACTATAGAAAGTTTACCAGAACATCACAACTGCAGGTGAACTCAATGTACACTTTCAAGTACTCATTCGTTCGTGTAAACTAAGAACAATAAAAACCCAACCTTAGTACAGTAATTATCACCCACGAGGTGTACATTAACACACAAATTACACTTCATTGTACTTTACTATGTACTAATTGAACCTTACTAGTCTCTATTACCTCTTATAATTATTCACCGACTCAATTACCTTCACTAGATTAACTATATGACTCATTATTGCGTAGTTGGATCAGTCATAGTTACGAGTTATTGTTACGTTCAAGTCACTATTGGGTGTTGAGTCACTGTCTTTATTCAGGTTTGTTTGTTTTTGTTGGGATGAGTAATATTTTATAGATATTTACTCATGATTCACGATCTTTTGTAGTGAGGATGAGTAATATTCACCCATCACAACACAGTATAGTGAGGAAGAGAATATCCTTTGAGACGAGAAATACTCATTATTGGATCAGCTTATCTTACTCACTGTTGAATATTAAATAATAATAAATTAATTGTTATTTAGGAAGACAGATTATGGTAAACCAGAGGAATATACCCGTATAATGGAGGTATATCTAGCAAGTTAAACCTGAGGAATATACCCGTATGATGGAGGTATATCTAGCAAGGTAAACCAGGGGAATATATACCATTATGAAGGTAAACTTAAGGTAAACCAGTGGGACGATGACTGTACACTACAATGGACCTAAATTATAGCAAGGTAAACCTGTACGCGAGCAGCAGTATATTCCCGGAAACTACTGATGCAAAGTGTGTGTGTGTGTGTGTGTGTGTGTGTGTTACCTGCACTTTCATCTTCTTTAATACCACGATTATGGAAGTTTGAAAGGAAGTGCGTTTACAGGTTTATTTATGCATGTGTGTGTGTGTGTAATATTCCTGCATATTCACTACTGAAGAAGGGATCGGTCGTTCAGGAGATTCAGTCAATGCATTCCCAACAAGTTGTCATCCCAAAAGAATTCTAATGAATAAACATGAACAGAGGTGAGCCAGGGTACAATAATACCCCCCCCCACCACCTGCACCACCCACCAACACCACCCCACCACCAACACCACCCCACCACCCACCAACACCACCCCAATTCACCCACCAACACCACCTCACCACCCACCAACACCACCCCACCACCCACCAACACCACCCCACCACCCACCAACAACACCACCCACCAACACCACCCGACCACCCACCAACACCACCCCACCACCACCCCACCTCATTCCGCCAACACCAATTTACCACCACCTGCACCACCCACCAAGACAAGGAGGTGCTAATCAGTCCACTCTGAGAACAACAGTGGGTCGGCTTCACACTTGACTTCGATATAACACAACACCACCCAGTAGGGTGGGGATAGGTCAACAACTCCAAATATGTTGCCTGTATAACAAGTGAACTACCGTGTGTTGAGCACTGTGTCGTGTGTAGGTGTAGGTGCCCGGGAGGCAAGGCCTATACCCTTGTGGTCACGCTCGGCCATGTGGTGAGGGTTTGTTTACACAAACCCCCGTCCTCATAGTGTGCCAAGCTGGTTAGTTCTTTTGAAACTAAAATTGACTTTGATACTGTATCTAACCAGAAAAACAGACATGCTATTAAGAACAAGTGTAGTGTAATAAAAGTGTTTATAAACTGAGAATACTCCTGTTACCTTAGTCCCCCCGACACCACACTCCCTCCGCGGGAGGCCCGCTCATGGCCTCCCCTCACACCGCTAATACGCTGTACAGTAGATGCCAATCTCCTTTGTCCTCTAAGAGGGTTACGCCTCCCAACCACCGCTGACTTCCTAGGAGTGCCAAGCAGTCCTCGGCCCTCTGACGTAGGCATATAAGTCGAGCCCTGTAACTCCACCACGTCTGAGTTGACTGGAGACCCAGCTGCTCGCTTTAACTCTCCTGATGCACTGAGTGAGCCAGGCGACTGTGGTGTTGACCTTGACACCAACGGAGAAGATGGCTTTCAACTAGTTCAGTCCAGGAACAAGCGGAAGGCCGAAAAGGCAGAAAGACTTAGAGACAATCAACTACAACCACAAACCCCCATGAGAGTAAGATTATACTTCCCTGAAGGTACATCACCTGAAGACAAGTATCTCTGGCTGAACGATGCGGAAGACAAACACCCAGAGGCTGAGTTTCAGTTCAGAGTCGGTACACAAGATCATGTTCTGATTAGAAAAGACCCAGCAGTCATACAGGATCTCCTCACCAATAGCATAAGGGGAATAACCATGGAACAATCATCCCAACCACCGAGCAAGAAAACCATAAGAATCATAGGGCTCGACCAGTACCAGACCCCTACACTACTAGAAGCCCATCCCTACATCAGAAGGACGAAGCGACTCAGGGGCAAGAATGCAGTCATTGCAGACTGGGTTGGCTCGGAAGACCCACCCAAGACCATTCGAGTCCGTGGTGCCTATCGGACTCTGAAGGTAACACTCTATCAGCCCCCTAACCGGAGGTGTTACAACTGTCAGCACTGGGGCCATGTGGCCCGGTTATGCCCCTCGACTAAGCCGTGGTGTGGTCTCTGCTCAAGGCAACATGCAACACAGGTTTGCAGAGATACAGTTGCTCAAGGGGGTGTCATCCACCAGAAGTGTATTAACTGCAAAACAGTTGGAGTTCCTGTATGGCACCCTAACTGTTCTAGAGCTCCTACACCCCTTCAGCGCCCAGACCCGCCACCCAGGCAGGTCTCAAGAAACACTAATGCTGCTAGGGTACTCCCTACGGCCAACCCCTGGCCTGCCCTCCCCACCAAAGCTCCAGGATCATCACCAGCAGTCATCGAAAGATCAGCATGGGGCAACACAGATGTACCGACACAACAGGTAGCTGCCAACACACTCCCTGCACATCGTGAAGAGATCAGTGATTTGAAAAATGAAATTAAAGAACTCAAAGCTCAGTTTACAGCTCAAACTGAAATGTTAAGGAGCCTCTGTGATACACTAAAGGAAAAAAACACCACCAACACAGTGCAGCAGCTACGGAAAAATTACAGTCAAACTGAAGACATTCAGATGTCAGTACCAGATGTGGAAACTCAAGACCCACCAGGAACTAGTGTCCACGCAGAGGAAAATAGTGATACTGGTAACAGTTCTACTGATGCCTCTGTGGACATGGTCAGTGAAGATGAACAAGCACAAACAGAAAATGGTGGTGATGTCGAGTGTAACCAAAGTGTGTTGTTGTCTGCCAATGAAATACAACAATTGTTGAGCCGTACGTGCTCCAGAAATGTTTCCAAAAGGTTAACTGGCCTACTGCCTGCCGAAGTGACAGGCAGCGCAGAAAAGAACAGTATCATACAGTGCCTTTTGCTTCTTTCCAAATACATTTCATAATGGCCAGTGTTAATACCAGACAAAATTCCAAATACATTTCATAATGGCCAGTGTTAATACCAGACAAAGATACAGAGCGGTGAAGGTGATGAGTTGGAACATCTCATCCCTTAGAAAACGATATCCTGACCTACACCACAAAGTTGTGACTGAGGACATCGATATTGTGTGTCTGCAGGAGTGTCTCACACCTAATGGTAAGCCCCCACCCAGTCTGCCCAATTATGTGTATTATGATCCTAGTTCTACTCACACATGTTTGATGTATGTTAAGAAGTCACTCCCGCATGTACCTCTTGTATCCAAAAAGACTACCAACCTTCAGTACCATGGGATCACTATCCACCTGGGCAACTCCACACTCAACGTGCTAAACGCCTATGCTCCCTCAGATCAGCTTCAATACACAGATCTCCCAGACTTCTTACACACTGAGCCCACTGTCCTAATGGGTGACCTGAATACTAGACACAAGAAATTAGGTGATTCCACCACTAACACCAATGGTAGGAGACTTATCTCACTTCTCAGTGCATATGAAGATGTTCAAATTATAGGTAATAATGAACCAACACACATCTATGGCGGGGGTCTAGACAAATGTATTGGCTTTAATCTATCATACACAACTCATAGCTCTGATGTTGTCACTGATCTTATGTCTGACCACAGCCCAATCCAAGCTAGTATACATGTAGCCAATGACACCCCCACTGGTGGTAAACTCAACAGACGTAGAATCACAGTCAAGCAAGAACATGAAAGCCAGTTCATAGACTTCATCCATGACTGGTACAAGGACTACAAGCCTGACAATTACCAAAGTTTCCATGACGATCTGATAGATAGGACTTATGTATACTTCACCAACAATGCCTCCACCAAAAAAAGGAGAAAACGTGGTCAGCATAATGGGAACAGGCAACAGCAGTGTTATAATGACCCTGAGCTGAAAAAACTCAGGGCTAGGGTCAGGAGGGTGGGTAAGGGTTACAGACAATTTAGAACACCTCAAATGTTACAATTGTATCAAGCTTCCCTTGCTGCTGTCAGGGAACGTGTAAACGAACTCAGACAAAATGCATGGGAGACATATGTCAACAGCCTGAACCAACACACATCCCTCAGCAAAGCCTGGAAAGACATAAACATAATCAGAGGTAAAAACAGAAGACACGTCTCCCATCCAAACCCTCTGCAAAAGTCGAATGAGCTAATAACAAAGTGGGCTCATGTGTCGAGCTATGACATGTTACCAGCTGGGACTCGGGGACTACTTGATGCGAAGTCTGTAGAGAGAAGTAATCTTATTAGCTTTATGCTGGGCAAACAGCACGATGAGTGTGATGTTCCATATACTGAGTGGGAGCTTGACGCCGCCCTCGCCAGGGGTAGGTCTACTCCCCCTGGAGAGGACGGAGTCACCTACAACATCATTAGACTACTAAGGCGCGTGCCAGGCAATCCATTGTTGGTATTGTACAATATGAGTCATGCCGAGGGCCAACTACCCACATCATGGACCAGCAGTATTGTTGTACCAATACCGAAACCAGGACAGCCTGATGCCTTTCGTCCCATATCACTAACCAGCTGCCTGTGTAAAACCTTTGAGAGGATGGTTCCTGGCAGACTCTTATATAGAATCAGAGAACACATGTCTCCTAACATAAATGGCTTCACCCATGGTAAAGGTGTACATAATTGCATCACCACATTCCTAACTGTGCATGGTGATGAAAGGCACAGATACACCACATTTATTGACCTAAAAGCTGCATTTGATATTGCCAATAGGCAACTGATATTGTACGAACTAGCCAAAATGGATATAGGAGGTAGGCTGTTACACTGGATAAGTGGTTACCTAACCAACAGAAGGGCTGCTGCACTGTTTCAGGGTTACAAAAGTGAAGTTAAAGATATGCAACTTGGTACCCCTCAAGGTGGAGTACTTAGCCCCACTTTGTTCAATGTTCTTATGAATGCATTATTAAATTTAATACCAGATAACCCCAGCAATATCTCAATCAGCTATGCTGATGATATTCTTATACATACTAAAACTCATCGTGAAATGCAAACCACCCTGAACTATGTATACGCAGCCTGTGAACACCTCGGTCTTATTATCTCCACTGAGAAAACTAAGGTGTTCAACAAACAAGCTGGGAACCGCAAACGCGGCCCCGCCAAGTTCAAGATAGGTAACAACACTATTGACTATGTTTCTTCTTTTAAATATCTTGGTGTTTCCGTCCCTTGTACCCTACCTGCCATACAACAGCTAACCCGCCAATGTACTGACAGACTGAGACCTCTTAGAAGTGTAGCGGGGTACAGCCAGCACTATGGTGCTAATATTAGAATTGTTAAAACAATGTACCTAGGCTATATAAGACCTCTGATAGATTACCACGCACCAGCCCTTGTCATTCGTGACGGGAAAGGCGTTGACAAGCTCGAGAAAATGCAAAATAAAGCCCTCAGAATTATCCTAGGATGTCCCATAAGCACTAAAGTACTTAATATGAGGAAAGAACTAGGTATACCCAGTGTTAAAGATAGAATAATTAAAGTCAACCTCATGATAGCCCTGAGGCTTCTGCGTGGTGATCCTGATAACATTGTTTCCTTAAAATTGCTAGAATGTATGAACCATGGGACTACTGAGTCTAAATGGATCCAAACTACAGCTACACATATGAAGATATTTGGACTAGACCACCTGTACAAAGTTGAGACACAACAGCGCTTCCTGCCACCCTGGCGGACAGTTCCCTTCGATATCACAATACCGACGTATCCGCCTAAAAATTAATTATACAAAGCATTTATCTCCAACACACTGCCAAATTGAGAGCTCTTGAACACATACACACTCTACAGACTGATGATAATATCACACAGACCATCTACATTGATGGATCTCTAAACACCGCCTGTGGGAGGGCTGGAAGTGCTATTGTTGTGACTCAACCTGACGGTAATATAATTGAGAAAGGAGTTAGAATTAACAACTGGGCATCCACTCTACAAACTGAATTAGTTGCCATACTCACAGCTATTAAATTCATTGAAACCACTGTTACCGACAGTCTCATCATCACTGACTCTCTATCCTCACTACTTGCCCTTGGTACCCTCGACTCAGGTTGTCACGATCTTGTCTCTGAAGCCAGACACAAATATGCGTGCCTTGTTGACCGGGGTGTCAGGGTCAAACTGTTGTGGATCCCCTCTCACATAGGCCTCATAAAACATGACAGAGTTGATGCCCTCGCCAAACTCGCGTCTAACAAAGACACCGTTGAATACAATTTGGGTCTGTCAAAAGAACCCTTAAAACTGTAATTAGGAAAGAACTTATTGATGAGTTTGACGCAAGTAGACAAGTGCAAACAGGCACTAGTCGATCCATAGTTTACCATGATGAGATGTATCAAGTGAAACATGTATATGGAGCAAGTAACAAGATCACTAGATTACAAGATGTTGTAACCGCTAGATTAAGGTTAGGATATAAGTACCTCTGGCAGTATGTTCCTCAAGCAGATGTAAACAAAACTAAATGTAAAGTGTGTGGCCATACATATGGCCACACACTTGAACACTACGTCCTCGACTGTGTGAAGATAGAACCTTTTAGGGACAGGTCCAAGCACACTGTGTGTGAAATGGCACAACACTTCATCTCTAATGGCAAGATAGCCGACATATTAAGATTGTATCCACTTTTTTGCACTTAGTAACTATATCAATTCTCATGTACAGAACCAAATACGCAATGTGCTTGAATACCTCCCACGTAAATGTGAATAACAAAGTGAGAGGCCAGACATACTGCCTCACACGCCTGTACTCACGCATTTGTGAATAAG
>NW_024717644.1:0-17599 GCF_018991925.1 Homarus americanus | reverse complement strand
AAGTCTCCTGGCCCAATATAACAAAGTCCCCAGATCGAGCTTAACAAAGTTCCCTGATCGATTATAGCAAAGTCTCCTGACCGAGTATAACAAAGGCCTCTGGTCGTGTATAACAAAGTTCCCTGGTCGAGAATAACAAGGTTCCCTGATCTTAGTATAACAAAGCCCCCTGCACGAGTATAACAAAGTCCCTTGATCGAATATAACAAATTCCCCTGATCGAGTATAACAAAGCCCCGTGGATGAGTATAACAAAGTTCCCTGATCGAGTATAACAAAGTCCCCTGATCAAGTATAACAAAGTCCCCTGGTCCAGTATAACATATCCCCTGATCGAGTATAACAACGTCTCCTGGCCCAGTTTAACAAAGTCCCCAGATCGAGCATAAAAAAGTCCCCTAATCCATTTTAACAAAGTTCCCTGGTCGAGTATAACAAAGGGCCCTGATCGAGTAAGACAAACTCCCCACATTGAGTATAACAAAATCTCCTGATCCTAGTATAACAAAGCCCCCTGGACGAGTATAACAGAGTCCCCTGAACCAAGTATAACAAAGTCCCCTGATCGAGTATAACAAAGTCCCCTAATCAAGTATAACAAAGTCCCCTGATCGAGTACAACAAATTCCCCTGATCGAGTATAACATATCCCCTGATCGAGTATAACAAAGTCCTCTGGTCGAGTATGACAAAGTCCCCTGATCAAGTATAACAAAGTCCCCTGGTCGAGAATAACAAAGTCCCCTGATCGAGTATAACAAAGGCCCCTCATCGAATATAGCAAAGTCCATTGGTCAAATATAGGAAAGTCCACTGATCGAGTATGACAAAGTCCCTGATCAAGTATAAAAAAGTCCCCTGGGCGAGTATAACACAGTCCCCGGATCGAGTAAAACAAAGTACCCTAATCAAGTATAACAAAGTCCCCTAATCAAGTATAACAAAGTCCCCTGATCGAGTATAACAAAAGTCCCTTGATCGAATATAACCTAGTCCCTTGATCGAGTATAAAAAGTCCCCTTGTCCAGTATAATAAAGTCCCCTGATCGAGTACAAAAAAATCCCCTGGCCCAGTATAACAACGTCCCCATATCGAGCATAACAAAGTCCCCTGATCGATTATAACAAAGTCACCTGGTTGAGTATAGCAAAGGGCCCTGATCGAGTAAGACAAAGTCCCCTGATCGAGTATAACAAAGTCCCCTGATCGAGTATAAAAAAGCCCCCTAGACGAGAATAACAAAGTCCCCTCATCGAGTATAACAAAGTCCCCTGATCGAGTATAACAAAGTCCCCTGATCCAGTATAACAGTCCCCTAATCGAGTATAACATATCCCTTGATCGAGTATAACAAAGTCTCCAGGCCCAGTATAACAAAGTCCCCAGATCGAGCATAACAAAGTCCTTCATCGATTATATCAAAGTCCCCTGACCGAGTATAACAAAGGCCTCTGGTCGAGTATAACAAAGTCCCCTGGTCGAGAATAAGAAAGTCCCCTGATCCTAGTATAACAAAGCCCCCTGGACGAGTATAACAAAGTCCCCTGATCGAGTATAACAAAGTCCCCTGATCAAGTACAACAAAGTCCCCTTGTTCAGTATAACAAAGTCCCCTGATTGAGTATAACATATCCCCTCATCGAGTATAACAACGTGACCTGGCGCAGTATAACAAAGTCCCCAGATCGAGCATATCAAAGTCCCCTGATCGATTATAACAAAGTCCCCTGGTCGAGTATAACAAAGGCCCTGATCGAGTAAGACAAAGTCCCCTGATCGAGTTTAACAAAGTCCCCTGATCGAGTATAACAAAGCCCCCTGGACGAGTATAACAAAGACCCCTGATCGAGTTTAACAAAGTCACCTGATCGAGTATAAAAAAGTCCCCTGGTTGAGTATAACAAAGTCCCTTTGATCGAGTATAAAAAAGTCCCCTGGCCCAGTAAAACAAAGTCCCAGATCGAGCATAACAAAGTCCCCTGATCGATTATAACAAAGTCCCCTGGTCGAGTAAAGCTAAGGGCCCTGATCGAGTAAGACAAAGTCCCCTAATCGAGTATAACAAAGTCCCCTAATCGAGTATAAAAAAGCCCCTTGGACGAGTAAGACAAAGTCTCCTGATCGAGTATAACAAAGTTCCCTGATCGAGTCTAACAAAGCCCCCTGGATGAGTATAACAAAGACCCCTGATCGAGTGTAACAAACCCCCTGATCGAGTATAACATATTCCCTGATCGAATGTAACAAAGTCCCTGGTGGAGTATAACAAAGTCCCGTAATCAAGTATAACAAAGTCCCCTGATAGAGTACAACAAAGTTTTCTAATCGAGTATAAAAAAGGCCCCTCGTCGAGTATAACAAAGTCCTCTGATCGAGTATAACAAAGTCCCCTGATCGAGTATAACATATCACCTAATCGAGTATAAAAAAGCCCCCTGGACGAGTAAGACAAAGTCTCCTGATCGAGAATAACAAAGTCCCCTGATCGAGTCAAACAAAGCCCCCTGGATGAGTATAACAAAGACCCCTGATCGAGTATAACAAACCCCCTGATCGAGTATAACATATTCCCTGATCGAATGTAACAAAGTCCCTGGTGGAGTATAACAAAGTCCCCTAATCAAGTATAACAAAGTCCCCTAATCAAGTATAACAAAGTCCCCTGATCGAGTATAACAAAGTCCCCTGATCGACTATAACATATCTCCTGATCGAGTATAACAAAGTCCTCTGGAAGAGTATGACAAAGTCCCCTGATCGAGTATAACAAAGTCCCCTAATCAAGGATAACAAAGTCCGCTGATCGAGTATAACAAAGTCCCCTGATCGAGTATAACAAAGCCCCCTCATCCCGAGCATAACAAAGGCCCCTAATCGAGTATAACAAAGTCCCCTGATTGAGTATAACAAAGTCCCTGATCGGGTATAACAAAGTCCTCTGGATGAGTATAACAAAGTCCCCTGATCGAGTATAACAAAGTCCTCTCGTGAGTATAACAAAGTCCCCTGATCGGGTATAACATATCCCTGAGCGAGTATAACAAAGTCCTCTGGTCGAGTATAAAAAAGTCCCCTGATCGCTATAACAAAGTACCCTAGTCGTGTATAACAAAGTTCCCTGATCGAGTATAACAAAGTCCCTGGTGGAGTATAACAAAGTCCCCTGATCGAGTATAACATATCCCCTGATCGAGGATAACAAAGTTCCTGGTGGAGTATAACACAGTCCCCTGATCGAGTATAACAAAGTCCCCAAATCGAGTATAAAAAAGCCCCTTGGACGAGTAAGACAAAGTCTCCTGATCGAGTATAATAAAGTCCCCTGGTCCAGTATAACAAAGTCCCCTGATCGAGTATAACATATCCCCTGATCGAGTATTACAAAGTCTCCTGGCCAAGCATAACAAAGTCCCCAGATCGAGCATAACAAAGTCCCCTGATCGATTATAACAAAGTCCCCTGGTCGAGTATAACTAAGGCCCTGGTCGAGTAAGACAAAGTCCCCTAATCGATTATAACAAAGTCCCCAGACCGAGTATAACAAAGGCCTCTGGTCGAGTACAACAAAGTCCGCTGGACGAGAATAACAAAGTCCCTTGATCCTAGAATAACAAAGCCCCCTGGACGAGTATAACAAAGTCCCCTGGTAGAGTATAACAAAGTCCCCTGATCGAGTATAACATATCCCCTGATCGAGTATAACAACGTCTCCTGACCCAGTATAACAAAGTCCCCAGATCGAGCATAACAAAGTCCCCTGATCGATTATAACGAAACCCCCTGGTTGAGTATAACAAAGGGCCCTGATCGAGTAAGACAAAATCCCCTGATCGAGTATAACAAAGTCCCCTGATCCTATTATTAGAAAGCCCCCTGGACGAGTATAACAAAGTCCCCTAATCGAGTATAACAAAGTCCCTTGATCGAGTATGGCAAAGTCCTCTGGTCCAGTATAAAAAAGTCCCCTGATAGAGTGTAACATATCCCCTGATCGAGTATAACAAAGTCTCCTGGCCCAATATAACAAAGTCCCCAGATCGAGCTTAACAAAGTTCCCTGATCGATTATAGCAAAGTCCCCTGACCGAGTATAACAAAGGCCTCTGGTCGTGTATAACAAAGTTCCCTGGTCGAGAATAACAAGGTTCCCTGATCTTAGTATAACAAAGCCCCCTGCACGAGTATAACAAAGTCCCTTGATCGAATATAACAAATTCCCCTGATCGAGTATAACAAAGCCCCGTGGATGAGTATAACAAAGTTCCCTGATCGAGTATAACAAAGTCCCCTGATCAAGTATAACAAAGTCCCCTGGTCCAGTATAACATATCCCCTGATCGAGTATAACAACGTCTCCTGGCCCAGTTTAACAAAGTCCCCAGATCGAGCATAACAAAGTCCCCTAATCCATTTTGACAAAGTTCCCTGGTCGAGTATAACAAAGGGCCCTGATCGAGTAAGACAAACTCCCCTCATCGAGTATAACAAAATCTCCTGATCCTAGTATAACAAAGCTCCCTGGACGAGTATAACAGAGTCCCCTGAACCAAGTATAACAAAGTCCCCTGATCGAGTATAACATATCCCCTGATCGAGTATAACAAAGTCCCTGGTGGAGTATAACAAAGTCCCCTGGTCGAGTATAACAAAGTTTTCTTATCGAGCATAACAAAGGCCCCTGGTCGAGTATAACAAAGTCCTCTGATCAAGTATAACAAAGTCCCCTGATCGAGTATAACAAAGTCCCCTAATCAAGTATAACAAAGTCCCCTGATCGAGTACAACAAATTCCCCTGATCGCGTATAACATATCCCCTGATCGAGTATAACAAAGTCCTCTGGTCGAGTATGACAAATTCCCCTGATGAAGTATAACAAAGTCCCTGGTCGAGAATAACAAAGTCCCCTGATCGAGTATAACAAAGGCCCCTCATCGAATATAGCAAAGTCCATTGGTCAAATATAGGAAAGTCCACTGATCGAGTATGACAAAGTCCCTGATCAAGTATAAAAAAGTCCCCTGGGCGAGTATAACAAAGTCCCCGGATCGAGTATAACAAAGTATCCTAATCAAGTATAACAAAGTCCCCTAATCAAGTATAACAAAGTCCCCTGATCGAGTATAACAAAAGTCCCTTGATCGAATATAACCTAGTCCCTTGATCGAGTATAAAAAGTCCCCTTGTCCAGTATAATAAAGTCCCCTGATCGAGTACAAAAAAATCCCCTGGCCCAGTATAACAACGTCCCAATATCGAGCATAACAAAGTCCCCTGATCGATTATAACAAAGTCACCTGGTCGAGTATAGCAAAGGGCCCTGATCGAGTAAGACAAAGTCCCCTGATCGAGTATAACAAAGTCCCCTGATCGAGTATAAAAAAGCCCCCTAGACGAGTATAACAAAGTCCCCTCATCGAGTATAACAAAGTCCCCTTATCGAGTATAACAAAGTCCCCTGGTCCAGTATAACAGTCCCCTGATCGAGTATAACATATCCTTTGATCGAGTATAACAAAGTCTCCAGGCCCAGTATAACAAAGTCCCCAGATCGAGCATAACAAAGTCCCTCATCGATTATAACAAAGTCCCCTGACCGAGTATAACAAAGGCCTCTGGTCGAGTATAACAAAGTCCCTTGGTCGAGAATAAGAAAGTCCCCTGATCCTAGTATAACAAAGCCCCCTGGACGAGTATAACAAAGTCCCCTGATCGAGTATAACAAAGTCCCCTGATCAAGTACAACAAAGTCCCCTGGTCCAGTATAACAAAGTCCCCTGATTGAGTATAACAAATCCCCTCATCGAGTATAACAACGTGACCTGGCGCAGTATAACAAAGTCCCCAGATCGAGCATAACAAAGTCCCCTGATCGATTATAACAAAGTCCCCTGGTCGAGTATAACAAAGGCCCTGATCGAGTAAGACAAAGTCCCCTGATCGAGTATAACAAAGTGCCCTGATCGAGTATAACAAAGCCCCCTGGACGAGTATAACAAAGGCCCCTGATCGAGTTTAACAAAGTCACCTGATCGAGTATAACAAAGTCCCCTGGTTGAGTATAACAAAGTCCCTTTGATCGAGTATAAAAAAGTCCCATGGCCCAGTATAACAAAGTCCCAGATCGAGCATAACAAAGTCCCCTGATCGATTATAACAAAGTCCCCTGGTCGAGTAAAGCAAAGGGCCCTGATCGAGTAAGACAAAGTCCCCTGATCGAGTATAACAAAGTCCCCTAATCGAGTAGAAAAAATCCCCTTGGACGAGTAAGACAAAGTCTCCTCATCGAGTATAACAAAGTCCCCTGATCGAGTCTAACAAAGCCCCCTGGATGAGTATAACAAAGACCCCTGATCGAGTATAACAAACCCCCTGATCGAGTATAACATATTCCTGATCGAGGTATGGCTGCAGGAGTCCCTGGTGGGCACTAACAAAGTCCCGTAATCAAGTACTTAACAAAAGAAATTACCTGATAGAGTACAACAAAGTTTTCTAATCGAGTATAAAGAAGGCCCCTCGTCGAGTATAACAAAGTCCTCTGATCGAGTATAACAAAGTCCCCTGATCGAGTATAACATATCACCTAATCGAGTATAAAAAAGCCCCCTGGACGTGTAAGACAAAGACTCCTGATCGAGTATAACAAAGTCCCCTGATCGAGTCAAACAAAGCCCCCTGGATGAGTATAACAAAGACCCCTGATCTAGTATAACAAACCCCCTGATCGAGTATAACATATTCCCTGATCGAATGTAACAAAGTCCCTGGTGGAGTATAACAAAGTCCCCTAATCAAGTATAACAAAGTCCCATAATCAAGTATAACAAAGTCCCCTGATCGAGTATAACAAAGTCCCCTGATCGACTATAACATATCTCCTGATCGAGTATAACAAAGTCCTCTGGTCGAGTATGACAAAGTCTCCTGATCGAGTATAACAAAGTCCCCTAATCAAGTATAACAAAGTCCGCTGATCGAGTATAACAAAGTCCCCTGATCGAGTATAACAAAGCCCCCTCATCGAGCATATATATAACAAAGGCCCTCAATTCCATAACAAAGTCCCCTGATTTGAGAGCAACAAAGTCCCATCGAGTATAACAAAGTCCCCTGATCGAGTATAACAAAGTCCCTGATCGAGTAAAACAAAGCCCCTGGACGAGTATAACAAAGCCCCTGGACGAGTAAGACAAAGTCTCCTGATCGAGTATAACAAAGTCCCCTGATCGAGTCTAACAAAGCCCCCTGGATGAGTATAACAAAGACCCCTGATCGAGTATAACAAACCCCCTAATCGAGTATAACATATTCCCTGATCGAATGTAACAAATTCCCTGGTGGAGTATAACAAAGTCCCCTAATCAAGTATAACAAAGTCCCCTAATCAAGTATAACAAAGTCCCCTGACAGAGTATAAAAAAGTTTTCTAATCGAGTATAACAAAGGCCCCTCGTCGAGTATAACAAAGTCCTCTGATCGAGTATAACAAAGTCCCCTGATCGAGTATAAGATATCACCTAATCGAGTATAAAAAAGCCCACTGGACGAGTAAGACAAAGTCTCCTGATCGAACATAACAAAGTCCCCTGATCGAGTCTAACAAAGCCCCCTGGATGAGTATAACAAAGACCCCTGATCGAGTATAACAAACCCCCTGATCGAGGATAACATATTCCCTGATCGATTGTAACAAAGTCCCTGGTGGAGTATAACAAAGTCCCCTAATCAAGTATAACAAAGTCCCCTAAGCAAGTATAACATATCTCCTGATCGAGTATAACAAAGTCCTCTGGTCGAGTATGACAAAGTCCCCTGATCGAGTATAACAAAGTCCCCTAATCAAGTATAACAAAGTCCCCTGATCGAGTATAACAAAGTCCTCTGATCGAGCATAACAAAGCCCCCTCATCGAGCATAACAAAGGCCCCTAATCGAGTATAACAAAGTCCCCTGATTGAGTATAACAAAGTCCCCTGATCGACTATAACAAAGTCCTCTGGATGAGTATAACAAAGTCCCCTGATCGAGTATAACATATCCCCTGAGCGAGTATAACAAAGTCCTCTGGTCGAGTATAAAAAAGTCCCCTGATCGCTTATAACAAAGTACCCTACTCGTGTATAACAAAGTCCCCTGATCGAGTATAACAAAGTCCCTGGTGGAGTATAACAAAGTCCCCTGATCGAGTATAGCATATCCCCTGATCGAGGATAACAAAGTCCCTGGTGGAGTATAACAAAGTCCCCTGATCGATTATAACAAAGTATCCAGGTCGAGTATAACAAATTTTTCTAATCGATTATAACAAAGGCCCCTGGTCGAGTATAACAAAGTCCCCTGATCGTGTATAACAAAAGTCCCCTTATCGAGTATAACAAAGTCCCATTGACCGAGTATAAAAAAGTCCCCTGGCCCAGCATAACAAAGTCCCAGATCGAGCATAACAAAGTCCCATGATCAATTATAACAAAGTCCCCTGGTCGAGTATAACAAAGTCCCATGATCGAGTATAACAAAAGTCCCCTGGTCGAGTATAACAAAGTCCCCTGATCGAGTATAACAAAGCCCCCTCATCGAGTATATCAAAGTCCCCTAATCGAGTATAACAAAGCCCCCTGGACGAGTATAACAAAGTTCCCTGTTCGAGTATAACAAAGTCCCATAATCGAGTATAACAAAGTCCCCTGGTCCAGTATAACAAAGTCCCCTGATCGAGTATAACATATCCCCTGATCGAGTATTACAAAGTTTCCTGGCCCAGTATAACAAAGTCCCCAGATCGAGCGTAACAAAGTCCCCTGAACGATTATAACAAAGTCCCCTGGTCGAGTATAACAATGGCCCTGGTCGAGTAAGACAAAGTCCCCTGATCGAGTATAACAAAGTCCCCTGATCAAGTATAACAAAGCCCCCTGGACGATTATAACAAAGACCCGTGATCGAGTATAACAAAGTTCCCTGATCGAGTATGACATATCCCCTGATCGAATATAACAAAATTCCTGGTGGAGTATAACAAAGTCCCCTGATCGAGTATCACAAAGTCTCCTGGTCGAGTATAACAAAGTTTTCTAATCGAGAATTACAAAGGCCCCTCGACGAGTATAACAAAGTCCTCTGATCAAGTATAACATATCCCCTGATTGACTATAATAAAGTCCCCTTATCGAGTATAACAAAGTTCCCCCGGTCGAGTATAGCAAAGGGCCCTGATCCAGTAAGACAAAGTCCCCTGATCGAGTATAACAAAGTCCCCTGATCGAGTATAACAAAGCCCCCTGGATGAGTATAACAAAGTTCCCTGATCGAGTATAACAAAGTCCCCTGGTCGAGTATAATTAAGTCCCCTGGTCCAGTATAACAAAGTCCCCTGATCGAGTATAACAAAGTCCCTTGGTTGAGTATAACAAAGTCCATTGGTCAAGTAAAAAAAGGTTCGCTTGTTGAGTATAACAAAGTCCCCTGATCGAGAATAACAAAGTCCCCTGGTCGAGTATAGCAAAGTCCCCTGATCGAGTATAACAAAGCCTCCTTATCGAGTATAACAAAGTCCCATGATCGATTATAACAAAGTCCCCTGGTCGAGTATAACAAAGTCCCATGATCGAGTATAACAAAAGTCCCCTGGTCGAGTATAACAAAGTCCCCTGATCGAGTATAACAAAGCCCCCTCATCGAGTATATCAAAGTCCCCTAATCGAGTATAACAAAGCCCCCTGGACGAGTATAACAAAGTTCCCTGTTCGAGTATAACAAAGTCCCATAATCGAGTATAACAAAGTCCCCTGGTCCAGTATAACAAAGTCCCCTGATCGAGTATAACATATCCCCTGATCGAGTATTACAAAGTTCCTGGCCCAGTATAACAAAGTCCCCAAATCGAGCGTAACAAAGTCCCCTGATCGATTATAACAAAGTCCCCTGGTCGAGTATAACAATGGCCCTGGTCGAGTAAGACAAAGTCCCCTGATCGAGTATAACAAAGTCCCCTGATCAAGTATAACAAAGCCCCCTGGACGATTATAACGAAGACCCGTGATCGAGTATAACAAAGTTCCCTGATCGAGTATGACATATCCCCTGATCGAATATAACAAAATTCCTGGTGGAGTATAACAAAGTCCCCTGATCGAGTATCACAAAGTCTCCTGGTCGAGTATAACAAAGTTTTCTAATCGAGAATTACAAAGGCCCCTCGACGAGTATAACAAAGTCCTCTGATCAAGTATAACATATCCCCTGATTGACTATAATAAAGTCCCCTTATCGAGTATAACAAAGTTCCCCCGGTCGAGTATAGCAAAGGGCCCTGATCCAGTAAGACAAAGTCCCCTGATCGAGTATAACAAAGTCCCCTGATCGAGTATAACAAAGCCCCCTGGATGAGTATAACAAAGTTCCCTGATCGAGTATAACAAAGTCCCCTGGTCGAGTAAAATTAAGTCCCCTGGTCCAGTATAACAAAGTCCCCTGATCGAGTATAACAAAGTCCCCTGGTTGAGTATAACAAAGTCCATTGGTCAAGTAAAAAAGGTTCGCTTGTCGAGAGTATAACAAAGTCCTCTGATCGAGTATAACAAAGTCCTCTGGTCGAGTATAGCAAAGCCCCTGATCGAGTATAACAAAGTCCCTTGATCGAGTGTAATAAAAGTCCCCGATCAGTATAACAAAAGTTCCCCTGGATCGAGTATAAACAAAGTCCCTGATCCCCCTGGCAGTATAACAAGTCCCCTGATCGAGTATAAAAAAGCCCCCTGGACGAGTATACAAAGCCCCCTGGATGAGTATAACAAAGTTCCTGATCGACTATAACAAAGTCCCCTGATCGAGTATAACATAGTCCCTGGTCAGTATAACAAAGTCCCCTGATCGAGTATAACATATCCCCTGATCGAGTATGACAACGTCTCCTGGCCCAGGTTAACAAAGTCGCCAGATCGAGCATAACAAAGTCCCCTAATCGATTATAACAAAGTCCCCTTGTCGAGTATAACAAAGGGCCCTGATCGAGTAAGACAAAGTCCCCTCATCGAGTATATTAAAGTCCCCTGATCCTAGTATAACAAAGCCCCCTTGGACGATTACAACAAAGTCCCCTGAACCGAGTATAACAAAGTCGCCTAATCGAGTATAACATATCCCCTAGTCGAGTATAACAAAGTCCCTGGTGGAGAATAACAAGTCCCTTGGTCGAGTATAACAAAGTTTTCTAATCGAGCATAACAAAGGCCCCTGGTCGAGAATAACAAAGTCCTCTCATCAAGTATAACAAAGTCCTTTGGTCGAGTATGACAAAGTCCCCTGATCGAGTATAACAAAGTCCCCTGGTCGAGTATAACAAAAACCCTGATCGAGTATAACAAAGGCCCCTCATCGAGTATAGCAAAGTCCATAGGTCAAATATAGGAAAGTCCACTGATCGAGTATGACAAAGTCCCCTGATCAAGTATAAAAAAGTCCCCTGGTCGAGTATAACAAAGTCCCCTGATCGAGTATAACAAAGTTCCCTTATCGAGTATAACGAAGTCCCCTAATCGAGTATAACAAAGTCACCTGGTGGAGTATAACAAAGTCCCCTGATCGAGTATAACAAAGCCCCCTCATCGAGCATAACAAAGGCCCCTAATCGAGTATAACAAAGTCCCCTGATTGAGTATTGCAAAGTCCCCTGATCTAGTTTAACAAAGTCCTCTGGTTGAGTATAACAAAGTCCCCTGATCGAGTATAACATATCCCCTGAGCGAGTATAACAAAGTCCTCTGGTCGAGTATAAAAAAAGTACCCTGATCGCTTATAACAAAGTCACCTGGTCGTGTATAACAAAGTCCCCTGCTCAAGTATAACAACGGCCCCTCATCGAGTATAACAATGTCCATGGTGGAGTATAACAAAGTCCCCTGGTCCAGTATAACAAAGTCCCCTGATCGAGTATAACATATCCCCTGATCGAGTATAACAACGTCTCCTGGCCCAGCTTAACAAAGTACCCAGATCGAGCATAACAAAGTCCCCTAATCGATTATAACAATGTCCCCTGGTCGAGTATAAGAAAGGGCCCTGATCGAGTAAGACAAAGTCCCCTGATCGAGTATAACAAAGTCCCCTAATCGAGTATAACAAAGCCCCCTAGATGAGTATAACAAAGTTCCCTCATCTAGTATAACAAAGTCCCCTGATCGAGTATAACAAAGCCCCCTAGATGAGTATAACAAAGTTCCCTGATCTAGTATAACAAAGTCCCCTGATCGAGTATAACAAAGTCCCCTAATCGAGAATAACAAAGCCCCCTGGACGAGTATAACAAAGCCCCCTGGATGAGTATAACAAAGTTCCCTGATCGACTATAACAAAGTCCCCTGATCGAGTATAACATAGTCCCCTGGTCCAGTATAACAAAGTCCCCTGATCGAGTATAACATATCCCCTGATCGCTTATAACAAAGTCACCTGGTCGTGTATAACAAAGTCCCCTGATCGAGTATAACAAAGTCCATGGTGGAGTATAACAAAGTCCCCTGATCGAGTATAACAAAGTCCCCTGGTCCAGTATAACAAAGTCCCCTGATCGAGTATAACATATCCCCTGATCGAGTATAACAACGTCTCCTGGCCCAGCTTAACAAAGTACCCAGATCGAGCATAACAAAGTCCCCTAATCGATTATAACAATGTCCCCTGGTCGAGTATAAGAAAGGGCCCTGATCGAGTAAGACAAAGTACCCTCTTCGAGTATAACAAAGTCCCGTGATCCTAGTATAACAAATCCCTCTCGTCGAGTATAACAAAGTCCCCTGAACCGAGTATAACAAAGTCCCCTGATCGAGTACAACATATCCCCTGATCGAGTATTACAAAGTCCCTGGTGGAGTGTAACAAAGTCCCCTGGTTGAGTGTAACAAAGTCCTCTGATCAAATATAACAAAGTCCCTGATCGAGTATGAAAAAGGCCCCTGGTCTAGTATAACAAATCTCCTGATCGTGTATAAGAAAAGTCCCCTGATCGAGTATAACAAAGTCCCATTGATCGAGTATAAAAAAGTCCTCTGGCCCAGAATAACAAAGTCCCAGATGGCCCAGAATAACAAAGTCCCAGATCGAACATAACAAAGTCCCCTGATCGATTATAACAAAGTCCCCTGGTCGAGAATAAAAAAGTCCCCTGATCGAGTATAACAAAGTCACCTGGTCGAGTATAGCAAAGTCCCCTGATCGAGTATAACAAAGCCACCTCATCGAGTATAACAAAGTCCCCTAATCGAGTATAACAAAGCCCCCTGGACGAGTATATTCAAAGTTCCCTGTTCGAGTATAACAAAGTCCCATGATCGAGTATAACAAAGTCCCATGATCGAGTATAACAAAGTCCCCTGATCGAATATAACAAAGGCCCCTGGACGAGTATAACAAAGACCCCTGATCGAGTATAACAAAGTTCCCTGCTCAAGTATAACATATCCCCTGATCGAATATAACAAAGTCCCTGGTTGAGTATAACAAAGACCCATTGATCGAGTATACAAAAGTCCTCTGGCCCAGTATAACAAAGTCCCTGATCGAGCATAACAAAGTCCCCTGATCGATTATAACAAAGTCCCCTGGTCGAGTATAGCAAAGGGCCCTGATCGAGTAAGGCAAAGTCCCCTGATCCAGTATAACAAAGTTCCCTGATCGAGTATTACAAAGTCACATGATCGAGTATAACAAAGTCCCCTGGTCCAGTATAACAAAGTCCCCTGATCGAGTATAACATATCCCCTTATCGAGTATTACAAAGTCTCCTGGCCAAGTATAACAAAGTCCCCAGATCGAGCATAACAATGTCCCCTCATCGAGTATAACAAAGTCCCATTGATCGAGTATAAATAAGTCCCCTGGCCCAGCATAACAAAGTCCCAAATCGAGCATAACAAAGTCTCCTGATCGATTATAACAAAGTCCCCTGGTCGAGAATAACAAAGTCCCCTGATCGAGTATAACAAAAGTCCCCTGGTCGAGTATAACAAAGTCCCCTGATCGAGTATAACAAAGCCCCCTCATCGAGTATAACAAAGTCCCCTAATGATGGACGAGTATAACAAAGTTCCCTGTTCGAGTATAACAAAGTCCCATAATCGAGTATAACAAAGTCCCCTGGTCCAGTATAACAAAATCGAGTCCCCTGATCGAGTATGACAAAGTCTCCTGGCCCAGTATAACAAAGTCCCAGATCGAGCGTAAAAAAGTCCCCTGATCGATTATAACAAAGTCCCCTGGTCGAGTATAACAATGGCCCTGGTCGAGTAAGACAAAGTCCCCTGATCGAGTATAACAAAGTCCCCTGATCGAGTATAACAAAGCCCCCTGGACGAGTATAACAAAGACCCCTGATCGAGTATAACAAAGTTCCCTGATCGAGTATGACATATCCCATGATCGAATATAACAAAATCCCTGGTGGAGTATAACAAAGTCCCCTAATCGAGTATCACAAAGTCTCCTGGTCGAGTATAACAAAGTTTTCTAATCGAGAATTACAAAGGCCCCTCGACGAGTATAACAAAGTCCTCTGATCAAGTATAACATATCCCCTGATTGACTATAATAAAGTCCCCTTATCGAGTATAACAAAGTTCCCCCGGTCGAGTATAGCAAAGGGCCCTGATCGAGTAAGACAAAGTCCCCTGATCGAGTATAACAAAGTCCCCTGATCGAGTATAACAAAGCCCCCTGCATGAGTATAACAAAGATCCCTGATCGAGTATAACAAAGTCCCCTGGTCGAGTATAATTAAGTCCCCTGGTCCAGTATAACAAAGTCCCCTGATCGAGTATAACAAAGTCCCCTGGTTGAGTATAACAAAGTCCCCTGATCAAGTATAACAAAGGCCCCTCATCGAGTATAACAAAGTCCAATGGTCAAGTATAAAAAAGTTCCCTGGTCGAGTATACCAAAGTCCCCTGATCGAGTATAACAAAGTCCCCTGGTCGAGTATGGCAAAGTCCCCTGATCGAATATAACAAATCCTCCTGATCGAGTATAACAAAGTCACCTGATCGAGTATAACAAAGCCCCTTGGATGACTATAACAAAGTTCCCTGATCGAGTATAACAAAGTCCCCTGATCGAGTATAACAAAGTCCCATGAACGAGTATAACAAAGCCTTCTGGATGAGTATAACAAAGTTCCCTGATCGACTAAACAAAGTCCCCTGATCGAGTATATTAAATTCCCCTGGTCCAGTATAACAAAGTCCCCTGATCGAGTATAACATATCCACTGATCAAGTATAACAACGTCTCCTGGCCCAGGTTAACAAAGTCGCCAGATCGAGCATAACAAAGTCCCCTAATCGATTATAACAAAGTCCCCTTGTCGAGTATAACAAAGGGCCCTGATCGAGTAAGACAAAGTCCCCTCATCGAGTATAATAAAGTCCCCTGTTCCTAGTATAACAAAGCCCCCTGGACGAGTATAACAAAGTTCCCTGAACCGAGTATAACGAGGTCCCCTGATCGAGTATAACATATCCCCTGATCGAGTATAACAAAGTCCCTGGTGGAGAATAACAAGTCCCCTGGTCGAGTATAACAAAGTTTTCTAATCGAGCATAGCAAAGGCCCCTGGTCGAGTATAACAAAGTCCTCTCATCAAGTATAACAAAGTCCTTAGGTTGAGTATGACAAAGTCCCCTGATCGAGTATAACAAAGTCCCCTGGTCGAGTATAACAAAAACCCTGATCGAGTATAACAAAGGCCCCTCATCGAGTATAGCAAAGTCCTTAGGTCAAATATAGGAAAGTCCACTGATCGAGTATGACAAAGTCCCCTGATCAAGTATAAAAAAGTCCCCTGGTCGAGTATAACAAAGTCCCCTGATCGAGTATAACAAAGTTCCCTTATCGAGTATAACGAAGTCCCCTAATCGAGTATAACAAAGTCCCCTGGTGGAGTATAACAAAGTCCCCTGATCGAGTATAACAAAGCCCCCTCATCGAGCATAACAAAGGCCCCTAATCGAGTATAACAAAGTCCCCTGATTGAGTATAACAAAGTCCCCTGATCGAGTTTAACAAAGTCCTCTGGTCGAGTATAAAAAAGTCCCCTGATCGCTTATAACAAAGTCACCTGGTCGTGTATAACAAAGTCCCCTGATCGAGTATAACAAAGTCCCTGTCGAGTATAACAAAGTCCCCTGGTCCAGTATAACAAAGTTTCCTGATCGAGTATAACATATCCCCTGATCGAGTATAACATATATCCCTTGATCGAGTATAACAAAGGCTCCAAGCCCAGTATAAAAAGTCCCAGATCGAAAGCATAAATAAAGTCCTTCATCGATTATACCACAGTCCCAAGACCGTAGTATAACAAAGGCCTCTGGTCGAAAGTATGCGCAACAAAGTCCTGGTGAGCATGCCACCATGTCCCCTGATCGATTATAATAAAGTCCCCTGACCAAGTATAACAAAGGCCACTAGTCGATTATAACAAAGTCCCCTGGTCGAGACAACAAAGTCCCCTGATCCTAGTATAACAAAGCCCCCTGACCCAGTATAACAAAGTCCCCTGATCGAGTATAACAAAGTCCCCTGATCGAGTATAACAAAGTCCCCTGGTCCAGTATAACAAAAGTCCCCTGATTGAGTATAACATATCCCCTCACATCGACTATAACAACGTCTCCTGGCGCAGTAAACAAAGTCCCCAGATCGAGCATAACAAAGTCCCCTGATCGAGTATAACAAAGTCCTCGTGATCGAGTATGAAAAAGCCCCCTAGACGAAGTATAAGAAAGTCCCATGATCGAGTATAACAAAGTCCCTGATCGAAAAGTATAACAGTCCCCTGGTCCAGTATATAACAAATTCCCTGATCGAGTATATACCATATCCCTTGATCGAGTATAACAATGTCTCCAGGCCCAGAATAACAAAAGTCCCTAGATCGAGCATAACAAACCTCATCGATTATAACAAAGTCCTAGACCGAAAAGTATAACAAAGGCCTTCTGGTCGAGTATAACAAAGTCCCCTGGTCGAGCATAACATGTCCCCTGATCGATTACAACAAAGTCCCCCTGACCGAGTATAACAACAGCGCCCCTAGTCGAGTATATAACAAAGTCCCTGGTCGAAAATAACAAAGTCCTCTGATCCTAGTATAACAAAGCCCCCTGACGAGTATAACAAAGTACCCTGATCGAGTATATAACAAAAGTCCCCCTGATCGAATATATAAACAAATTCCCCTGGTCCAGTATAACAAAGTCCCCTGATTGAGTATAACATATCTCCCTCATCGAGTATAACAACGTCTCCTGGCGCAGTATAACAAAGTCCCCAGATCGAACAAACAAAGTCCCCTGATCGATTATAACAAAGTCCCTGGTCGAGTATAACAAAGGCCCTGATCGAGTAAGACAAAGTCCCTGATCGAGTATATCGCAAAGTCCCTAATCGAGTAAAACAAAGCCCCCTGGACGAGTATAACAAAGACCCCTGATCGAGCTTAACAAAGTCCCCTGAACGAGTATATAACAAAGTTCCTGGTTGAATATAACAGAGTCCTGTTGGTCGAGTATATAAAAGTCCTCTGGCCCAGAATAACAAAGTCCCAG
>NW_024717643.1:22500-27193 GCF_018991925.1 Homarus americanus | reverse complement strand
CGAGGACTGCTTGGCACTCCTAGGAAGTCAGCGGTGGTTGGGAGGCGTAACCCTCTTAGAGGACAAAGGAGATTGGCATCTACTGTACAGCGTATTAGCGGTGTGAGGGGAGGCCATGAGCGGGCCTCCCGCGGAGGGAGTGTGGTGTCGGGGGGGACTCGGGTAACAGGAGTTTTCTCAGTTTATAAACACTTTTATTACACTACAATTCTTCTTAATAGCATGTCTGTTTTTCTGGTTAGATACAGTATCAAAGTCAATTTTAGTTTCAAAAGAACTAACCAGCTTGGCACACTATGAGGATGGGGGTTTGTGGTGGTGGTGGTGGTGGTGGTGGTGGTGGTGGTTAGTGGTGGTGGTGGTGGTGGTGGTGGTGGTGTCGGTGGTGTGGTGGTGGTGGTGGTGGTGGTGGTGTCGGTGGTGGTGGTGGTTAGTGGCGGTGTGTGTGTGTGTGGTGTGGTGGTGTGGTGGTGGTGGTGGTTAGTGGTGGTGTTGGTGGTGGTGGTGGTGGTGGTGGTGTGGGTGTGGTGGTGGTAGTGGCGGTGGTGGTGTCGGTGGTGGTGGTATAGTGGTGGTTGTTAGTGGTGGTGGTGGTGCTGGTGGTGGTTAGTGGTGTGGTTAGTGGTGTGTGTGTGGTGGTGTGGTGGTTGTGGTGGTGAGCAGGCTAGTGGTGTGTGGCTGGTGGTGGTGGTGGTATAGTGTGTGTGGTGGTGGCATGGTGGTGGTTGTGGTGGTGGTGGTGGTGGCATAGTGGTGGTGGTAGTGGTGGTGGTGGTAGTGGAAATAGTGGGACAGGTGGTGGTGGCTAGTGGTGGTGGTGGTGGTGGTGGTGATGTGTGGTGGCAAGTGGTTAGTGGTGGCGGTTAGTGGTGGTGGTTAGTGGGTGGTGGTGGTTGTGTGTGGTGGTGGTTGGTGTGTGGTGGTGGTGGCTAGTGGTAGCTGGTGGTGTCATGTGGTGGTGGTGGTGGTGGCTAGTGGTGGTGGCTAGTTGTGGTGGTGTATTAGTGGTGGTGGTGGTGGTGGTGGTGGTGGTAGTTAGTGTGTGTGGCTAGTGTGGTGGTATAGTGGTGGTGGTGGTGGTATAGTGGTGGTATAGTGGTGGCTAGTGGTGGTGGTGGGTTAGTGTGGTGGTGGGGTGGTGGTGGTGGTTAGTGGTGGTGGTGGCAGGGTGGGGCAAGTGTGTGGTGGTGGTGGCAGTGGTGGTGGCTTGTGCGGGTGGTGGTGGTGGTGGTGGTGGTGTGGCCAGGTGGTTGTGGTGGTGGTTAATGGTGGTGGTGGTGGTGGTGGGGTGGTTAGTGGTGGGTTGGTGGTGCAGGTGTGTGTTAGTGGTGAAAAGTGGTTAGTGGTGGTGGTGGTGGCTAGTGTGGTGGTGTGGCTAGTGGCTAGTGGTGGTGGTGGTGGTGGTTAGTGGTGTGGCTTCAGGTGGTGGTGGTGGTGGTAGTGCGGTGGTGGTGGTGGCGTGGTGGTGGTTAGTGGCTGTGGTGGTGGTTAATGGTGGTGGTTAGTGGTGGTGGTGGTGGTGGTGGTGGTTAGTGGTGTAAAGGGGTGTGTGGTTAGGTGGTGGTGGTTAGTGGTAGGTGGTTAGTGTGGTGGTGGTGGTGGCTGGTGGTGGTGGTGGTTAGTAGGTTAGTGGTGTGGTGGTGGTGGTTGTGTGGTGGTATTTGTGGTGGTGGTGGTGGTGGTGGTGGTGTGGTGGTGGTGGTGTGGTAGTTAGTGGTCAGGTGGTGTTGAAATGGTGGTGTTAGCAGGTGGTGGTGGCAGGAAGCTGGTGGTGGTGGTGGTTAGTGTGTGTGGGTGTGGTGGTTAGGTGGTGGTGGTTAGTGGTGGTGGTGGTGGTTAGTGGTGGTGGTGGTGGCTAGTGCAGTGGTAGGTGGTGGCAAGTGGCCAGTGTGTGCAGTGTGTGCTGGTGGTGGTGGTGGTGGTGGTGGTGGCTAATGGCACAGTGTGGTGGTGGTGGGTGGTTAGGTGGTAGGTATGGTGGTGTGGTGGTGGTGGCTAGTGGTGGTGGTTAGTGGTGGTGGTGATGGTTAGGTGTGGTGGTGGGTAGGTGGTGGTGGTGTTAGGTGGTGGTAGGTTAGTGTGTGTGTGTGTGGGTAGTGGTGTGTGTGTGGTTAGTGGTGTGTGGTGTTGGTAGGGTTGGTGGTGGGTGGGTGATGGTGTGGTGGTTAGTGGTGGTGGTGGTGGTTAGTGTGTGTGTGGTTAATGCAGGTGGTGGTAGGGTGGTGGGTGGGTTAGTGGTGGTGGTGGTGAGTAGTGTGTGTGCGCGAAAAGTGGGTGTGGTGCAAGATTTGATTTTGGCAAAGCATTTACAGAGCCACAAATGTAATAGTACACTAACCCCCGTTGTCAGGATATTATGGCACTGAATGTTATACAATATTTCAATTACAATATTTGTTTAGTTCTATACATAAAGGGTAACTTATTCACAACTGCGTGAGTACAGGCGTGTGAGGTAGTATGTCTGGCCTCACGCTTTGTTATTCACATTTGCGTGAGAAGTATTCAAGCACATTGTATATTTGGTTCTGTACATGAGAACTGATATACTTACTAAGTGCAAAAAAGTGGACACAATCTTAATATGTCGGCTATCTTGCCATTAGAGATGAAGTGTTGTGCCATTTCACACACAGTGTGCTTGGACCTGTCCCTAAAAGGTTCTATCTTCACACAGTCGAGGACGTAGTGTTCAAGTGTGTGGCCATATGTCTGGCCACACACTTTACATTTAGTTTTGTTTACATCTGCTTGAGGAACATACTGCCAGAGGTACTTATATCCTAACCTTAATCTAGCGGTTACTACATCTTGTAATCTAGTGATCTTGTTACTTGCTCCATATACATGTTTCACTTGATACATCTCATCATGGTAACCTATGGATCGACTAGTGCCTGTTTGCACTTGTCTACTTGCGTCAAACTCATCAATAAGGTCTTTCCTAATTAAAGTTTTAAGGATTTTTTTTTGACCGGCACGTTGGTGGTGGTAGTGGCGGTGTAGGTGGTGTCAGTGGTTTAGGTGATGGCAGTTGTAGCTTGTGGTGACAGTAGTGACATTAGTTGTAGTTGGTGGTGGAAGCTATAATTAAACGTAACCGAATCAAACGAGACTTGACCTGACCTGACCTGTCCATTAATGTATTACACTGGAGTAACTTTGCCATATATCTAGTTATCATATTGAGTCTTTCTGTAGGCCAACAGTACACACACACACACACACACACACACACACACACACACACACACACACACACACACACACACATCCCTTTATTGCCACTAAAACACATCTACTGATTCTTTAAAACTAAAATAAAAATATATTGGAATTTTATTGGGTTTAAAAATTTAATATCATATGTGTAAAAAGTTATCCGGAATGTAATTATTTTCAGACTAAATACTTAACTGGATATACATTTTGCAGGTCGATAATGTGTGTAATTATTCTGATATTATATACTAACGTTATTGTAATTTTTGCAGGTTATAGGATTACTAATTATTTTATTATTGAAGACTGAAATTATATTCGTAATTTATACCGACCAAAATTTTCATCAAAATAACATAAATTTTCCAGAATGAAACAGACAGAAAGGTTTCAAGTGTCACACATATCTCGTTAAGTAATCTATAGTTAATGGCAATTACTTGAAATACCTCAAATCAACACTTAAACCCATCATCTCAAACTATATAAACTTATCTGCATTACAAAGTTATTAGAACAATATATTTAAAATTATGTATAATTTGTTGACTTTTTTCCCGTCAATTTCAGGTTATCGTGAAATGAAAGTTATTTTAACGTCGAGACAAACACTGAATCATTTCTCTTAGGCCATTTGGTTCACGAGCTGAGAGAAATGGCGTTGGATATCACCCGCTAAATTGTCATAAATTTCTTCAATAATAATGATGATGATGATGATGATGATGAAAGATGTCTGGGTCAAACTGTTTAACCATATCAACAACAATAAATCCCACAGACACACAAACATAAAGACACGAACAAGAGCGATGGCTTAAACCAGATACTAAGAGTACCATGGACAGGAAGAGTTAAAACAAGGAGAAGGATAAACACAAAGGAGAAGGAGGAGATAACATAAGACAAAACAATAACAACATTAAATTAAATTCCCCCGCCACGTGACGTAGGAAAAGAAAGTGGAAAATTTACGAGGAAAATATGGCGAGAGGGGAATTACCTGATTTAATTGAATAATGATATAGGAGGAGAAAGAGGAAGAGGAGGAGGAAGAGAGGGAGGAGGGAGAAGAAGAGGAGGAGGAGGAAGAGGGGGAGGAGGAGGAGAAGGAAGAGGAGGAGGAGAAGGAGGAGAAGGAAGAGAGGGAGGAAGGAGATGGGGAGGAGGGAGGGAGGAAGAGGGGGGAGGAGGAGGAAGAGGAGGGAGGAGGAAGAGGGGGGAGGAGGAGAAGGAGGAGGAGGGAGAAGAAGAGGAGGAGGAGGAAGGGAGGAGGAGGAGGAGAAGGAAGAGGGGGGAGGAGGAGGAAGAGGAGGAGGAAGAGGAGGAGGAGGAGAAGGAAGAGGAGAAGGAAGAGAGGGAGGAGGGAGAAGAAGAGGAGGAGGAGGAAGAGGGGGAGGAGGAGGAAGAGGAGAAGGAGGAGAAAGAGGAAGAGGAGAAGGAGGAGAAGGAAGAGGAGGAGGAGGAAGAA
>NW_024717643.1:0-15000 GCF_018991925.1 Homarus americanus | reverse complement strand
TACACCTCAGTGGACAGCGTTGCTCTTCGTGACTGGCAGGAGACTGAGCCACATAAAAGGTGTTTTGTTGGTGCTCGTGGCCATACACCAGGAAGGTTCTTGCCCTTTGGTTATGTAAACCTTCTTCTGCGCCTTCGTCTTTCGTCTTTAATATTGTGGTTTGGTTTTCTTCTTTTTCATCACTTCTGGGTTTTTCTCTTTTTTTATTTTTGTTGTTGTTAGGACAATTAATCGCCGGTCAATAAGTCAATAACCTAACCTAACCTAACCTAACCTAACCTAACCTAACCTAACCTAACCGGCGACGAATTGACCGGACGCCATTTTTTATGAGGACAGCAGTGACCCTCCCCCCACCCAAGTGTTTTCCAAGATTTACAACTAACCTAACCAAACCTAACCTGACCAGACCTAACCTGACCAGACCTAACCTGACGTAACCTGACCTGACCTAACCTGACCAGACCTAACCTGACCAGACCTAACCTGACCTAACCTGACCAGACCTAACCTGACCAGACCTGACCAGACCTAACCTGACCTAACCTGACCAGACCTGACCAGACCTATCCTGACCTAACCTGACCTGACTTAACCTGACCTAGCCTAAACTGACCTAACCTAACCTAACCTAACCTAACCTAAACTGACCTAACCTAACCTGACCTGACCTAACCTGACCTGACCTGACCTGACCCAACCTGACCTGACCTAACCTAACCTGACCTAACCTAACCTGACCTGACCTCACCTAACCTGACCTGACCTAACCTGACCTAACCTAACCTGACCTAAACTAACCCTACCTGACCTGACCTAACCTGAGTGGGGCCGTGTAACCAGTGGGGTTCCCCAGGGGTCAGTACTGGGCCCACTCTTGTTCATAATCTACATAAACGATCTAGATACTGGGATCAGCAGTGACATAAGCAAGTTTGCAGATGACACCAAAATAGGGCGGCAAATTAATTCGGGGCAGGATGCTAATGCATTACAGGAGGATCTAAATAAACTGCAGGGGTGGTCTGAAAAATGGCAAATGAAATTCAACACCAGCAAGTGCAGCATACGTAATATTGGAAGAACAAATACTTATATGTATACAGCCTTAGCAACATCAACCTAGAGAAGTCGACTTGTGAAAGAGACCTAGGGGTACTTGTAAGCCCGGACCTACGGCCTAGAAAACAGTGCGTTAATGTTCGAAATAAGGCAAACAGAGTATTGGGTTTTATATCTAGAAGTGTAAGTAACAAGAGTGCAGAGGTCTTGTTGCAACTATATGTTGCGCTAGTCAGGCGGCACCTCGATTATGCGGTTCAGTTCTGGTGCCCCTATTATAGAATGGATATAAATTCACTAGAGTCGGTGCAGCGAAGAATGACGAAAATGATTCCGGGACTTAGAAACCTTCCATATCAGGATAGGTTAAAGAAACTTAACTTGCATTCCCTAGAAGACGAAGAGTGCGGGGAGATATGATAGAAGTATTTAAGTGGGTGAAAGGAATCAATAAAGGGGATATAGATAAAGTTCTTATAATATCCGAGCAGGATAGGACTCGGAGCAACGGATTCAAGTTGGATTAGTTTAGTTTAGGTTTAGGAGGGAGATAGGAAGAAACTGGTTCACAAATAGGGTGGTGGACGAGTGGAACAAGCTTAGCAACTTTGTAGTAAGTGCTGGAACGCTGGAAAGTTTCAAAAGGAGGCTAGATAGATTCATGGATGATAGAGAGTGGTAGTAACTCTCGACAGGAGCTGCCATGTACAGGTCAACCGGCCTATTGCAGACTGCTTATGTTCTTATGTTCTTATACCTACAGCACATACCTGCACCATATACCTAAACTATACACCTGCACCACATACCTGCACCACAAACATCCACTATACACCTACACCACACACCTGCACCACAAACATCCACTATACACCTGCACCACACACTTGCACCACAAACATCCACTATACACCTGCACCACACACCTGCACCACAAACATCCACTATACACTTGCACCACACACCTGCACCACAAATATCCACTATACACCAGCACCACACACCTACATCATTGAAGCATCCACTATGCCTATGCCACCTGCACCACAAGCTTGTACACTATACACCTGCATTTACACCACCACACACCTGCACCACAAACATCCACTATACACCTACACCTACACCACACCTACCACACACCTGCACCTAAACATCCACTATACACCTACACCACACACCACCACAAACATCACTATACACCTACACCACACACCACAAACATCCACTATACACCTACACCACACACCTGCACACAAACATCCACTATACACCTACACCACACACCGCACAAACATCCACTAAACACCTACACCACAGACCTGCACCCCAAACATCCACTATACACCTACACCACACCTGCTACAAGCATCCACTATGCACACACCACCCACACCTGCCACAAACATGCACTATACACTACACCACACACCTGCACCACAAACATCCACTATACACCTACACCACACACCTGCCACAAACATCCACTATACACTACACCACAGACCTACCCCAAACATCCACTATACACCTGCACCACACACTTGCACCACAAGCTTCTCCACCACACATCTGCACCACACACCTGCACCACAAACATCCACTATACACCTACACCACAGACCTGCACCCCAAACATACACTATACACCTACACCACACACTTACCTACAAACATCCACTATACATCTACACACATACACCACAAACATCCACTATACACCTACAACACACACCTGCTACAAACATCCACTATACACCTGCACCACACACCTGCACCACAAACATCAATATACACCTACCACACACCTGCACCCACACACCTGCACCACAGAGATCACTATACACCTACACACACACCTGCACCACAAACATACACTATACACCTGCACCACAAACATCCTATACACCTACCACACACCTGCACCACAGACATCACTATACACCACACCACACACCTGCACCACAAACATCCACTATACATCACCACCCACACCTGCACACAAACATCACTATACACCTACAACACACACCTGCACCACAACTCCATATACACCTACCACACACCACCACAAACATCCAATATACACCTGCACCACACACCTGCACCACACACCTGCACAAACATCAACTATACACCTACACCACACTACCACAAACATACACTATACACCTGCACCACAAGCATCCACTATACACCTACACACACACCTGCACCACAGACATCCGCTACCTACACCACACACACCTGCACCACAAACATCCACTATACACCTGCACCACACACACCTGCACCACAAACATCCACTATACACCTAAACCACACACCTGCACCACAAACATCCACTATACACCTGCCACACACCTGCACCACACACCTGCACCACACACCTGCACCACAAACATCCACTATACACCTACCACACACCTGCACCACACACCTGCACCACAAACATCCACTATACACCACCACACACCTGCACCACAAACATCCACTATACACCTGCACCACACCTGCCTGACATCCACTATACTACATCACACACACCTGCAACACAAACATCCACTATACACCTGCACACAAACATCCACTATACACCTGCACCACACACCTGCACCACAAACATCCACTATACACCTGCACCACAAACATCCACTATACAGCACCACAAACATCCACTATACACCTACACCACACACCTGCACCACAAACATCCACTATACCTGCCACACACCTGCACCACAAATATCACTATACACCTGCACCACACATGCACCACAAACATCCTATACACACCACCACACACCTACCACAAACATCCACTACACACCTACACCACACACCTGTACACACCTACACCACACACCTGCACCACAAACATCACTACACACCTACACCACACTGCCACACACCTACACACCTGCACCACAAACATCCACTATACCTGCACCACAAACATCCACTATACACCTCCACAACACACCTGCACCACACACCTGCACCACACACCTGCACCACACACCTACACTACACACCTGCACTACACACCTACACCACACACCTACACCACACCTTCACCACAACATCCACTATACACACTGCACCACACACACCTGCACCACAAAGATCCACTATGCACCTTCACCACAAACATCCACTATACACCTACACCACACACCTGCACCACACACCTACACACACCTGCACCACTACACACCACACACCTACACCACACACCTGCACCACAAACATCCACTATACACCTGCATCACACCTGCACCACTGACATCCACTATACACCTGCATCACAAACATCCACTATACACCTACACCACACCTGCACCACACACCTACACCACACCTACACCACAAACATCCACTATACACCTACACCACCTGCACCACAAACATCCACTATACACCTGCACCACAAACATCCACTATACACCTACACCACACACCACACCACAAACATCCACTATACACCTACCACACACCTACACACCACACAATACCACAAACATCCACTATACACCTACACACACACCTACCACAAACATCCACTATACACCTGCACCACAAACATCACTATACACCTACACCCACACACCTGCAGCCACAAGCATCCACTATACACCTGCCACACACCTACACACACACCTGCACCACAAACATCCACTATACACCACCACCACACACCTGCACAACACATCCCTATACACCTGCACACAAACATCCACTATACACCTACACCACACACCTGCAACCACAAACATCCACTATACACCTACCCACACACCTACACCACACACCTACACCACAAACATCCACTATACACCTACACCACACACCTGCACCACAAACATCCACTATACCTACTACAAACATCCACTATACACCTACACACACACCTACCACAAACATCCACTATACACCTGCACCACACACCTACACCACCACACACCTACACCACAAACATCCACTATACACCTACACCCACACCTGCACCACAAACATCCACTATACACCTGCACCACAAACATCCACTATACACCTACACCACACACCTGCAGCCACAAACATCCACTATACACCTGCACCACACACCTACACCACACACCTGCACCACAAACATCCACTATACACCTACACCGCACACCTGCACCACAAACATCCACTATACACCTGCACCACAAACATCCACTATACACCTACACCACACACCTGCACCACAAACATCCACTATACACCTGCACCACACACCTACACCACACACCTACACCACAAACATCCACTATACACCTACACCACACACCTGCACCACAAACATCCACTATACACCTACACCACACACATGCACTATACACCCACACACACACCTGCAACCACGTAAACATCCACTCACACCTGCACCACACACCTCCACCACACACCTACACCACAAAACATCCACTATACACCCACACCCACACACACCTGCACCACAAACATCCACTATACACCTGCACCACAAACATCCACTATACACCTACACCACACACCTGCACCACAAACATCCACTATACACCTGCACCACACACCTACACCACACACCTGCACCACAAACATCCACTATACACCTGCACCACAAACCTGCACCTGCCGCCCAAGTCAACAAACGGACAGTCCTACTGATCGTCTCGCCAAGCAAGTTTATAAATTAAAGACAATACCTGCAGTGTATTTTATGCCTTCATTTATAATATATTATAAATAAATAAATAAACAAATAAATCAGTAAATCCATTTCAAGTAAATGGTAAACTTTTACTAGGCAGCGACATTAGTTTGAGTAATAACCGAGGCCGCCTAAGTGAGCCATAGTGCCATAGTGAAGTGGCCTTATTTTAAATAAAGAAGGATGTGTTGCTTAGCAGTGTGTTTAACAGTGGGAGGACTACTGGGGCAGTAAGCTCCCAGTTGTCTTATACAGCCATTATAACGCTTACCCTTAATAATATTATTATGAAGAGTTAAAATACCCACTTTATTATAGTGTTACAACCTTATAAATAGTGTTATATATTAATAAAGAAGGATGTGTTGCTTAGCAGTGTGTTTAACAGTGGGTGGACTACTGGGGCAGTAAGCTCCCAGTTGTCTTATACAGCCAGTATAACGCTTACCCTTAATAATATTATTATGAAGAGTTAAAATACCCACTTTAACATAGTGTTACAACCTTATAAATAGTGTTATATATTAATAAAGAAGGATGTGTTGCTTAGCAGTGTGTTTAACAGTGGGAGGACTACTGGGGCAGTAAGCTCCCAGTTGTCTTATACAGCCAGTATAACGCTTACCCTTAATAATATTATTATGAAGAGTTAAAATACCCACTTTATTATAGTGTTACAACCTTATAAATAGTGGTATATATTAATAAAGAAGGATGTGTTGCTTAGCAGTGTGTTTAACAGTGGGAGGACTACTGGGGCAGTAAGCTCCCAGTTGTCTTATACAGCCAGTATAACTCTTACCCTTAATAATATTATTATGAACAGTTAAAATACCCACTTTATTATGGTGTTACAACCTTATAAATAGTGTTATATATTAATAAAGAAGGATGTGTTGCTTAGCAGTGTGTTTAACAGTGGGAGGACTACTGGGGCAGTAAGCTCCCAGTTGTCTTATACAGCCAGTATAACTCTTACCCTTAATAATATTATTATGAAGAGTTAAAATACCCACTTTATTATAGTGTTACAACCTTATAAATAGTGTTATATATTAATAAAGAAGGATGTGTTGCTTAGCAGTGTGTTTAACAGTGGGAGGACTACTGGGGCAGTAAGCTCCCAGTTGTCTTATACAGCCAGTATAACGCTTACCCTTAATAATATTATTATGAAGAGTTAAAATACCCACTTTATTATAGTGTTACAACCTTATAAATAGTGTTATATATTAATAAAGAAGGATGTGTTGCTTAGCAGTGTGTTTAACAGTGGGTGGACTACTGGGGCAGTAAGCTCCCAGTTGTCTTATACAGCCATTATAACGCTTACCCTTAATAATATTATTATGAAGAGTTAAAATACCCACTTTATTATAGTGTTACAACCTTATAAATAGTGTTATATATTAATAAAGAAGGATGTGTTGCTTAGCAGTGTGTTTAACAGTGGGTGGACTACTGGGGCAGTAAGCTCCCAGTTGTCTTATACAGCCAGTATAACTCTTACCCTTAATAATATTATTATGAAGAGTTAAAATACCCACTTTATTATAGTGTTACAACCTTATAAATAGTGTTATATATTAATAAAGAAGGATGTGTTGCTTAGCAGTGTGTTTAACAGTGGGAGGACTACTGGGGCAGTAAGCTCCCAGTTGTCTTATACAGCCAGTATAACGCTTACCCTTAATAATATTATTATGAAGAGTTAAAAATACCCACTTTATTATAGTGTTACAACCTTATAAATAGTGTTATATATTAATAAAGAAGGATGTGTTGCTTAGCAGTGTGTTTAACAGTGGGAGGACTACTGGGGCAGTAAGCTCCTGTAAAGGATGTGTTGCTTAGCAGTGTGTTTAACAGTGGGAGGACTACTGGGGCAGTAAGCTCCCAGTTGTCTTATACAGCCAGTATAACTCTTACCCTTAATAATATTATTATGAAGAGTTAAAATACCCACTTTATTATAGTGTTACAACCTTATAAATAGTGTTATATATTAATAAAGAAGGATGTGTTGCTTAGCAGTGTGTTTAACAGTGGGAGGACTACTGGTGCAGTAAGCTCCCAGTTGTCTTATACAGCCAGTATAAATTTCTTACCTTAATAATATTACAGAAGAGTTAAAATACTCCACTTTATTATAGTGTTACAACCTTATAAATAGTGTTATATATTAATAAAGCATGATGTGTTGCTTAGCAGTGTGTTTAATAGTGGAGGACTACTAAGTTCAGTTGTCTTATACAGCCAGTATAACGCTTATCCTTAATAATATTATTATGAAGAGTTAAAATACCCACTTTATTATAGTGTTACAACCTTATAAATAGTGTTATATATTAATAAAGAAGGATATGTTGCTTAGCAGTGTGTTTAACAGTGGGAGGACTACTGGGGCAGTAAGCTCCCAGTTGTCTTATACAGCCAGTATAACTCTTACCCTTAATAATATTATTATGAAGAGTTAAAATACCCACTTTATTATAGTGTTACAACCTTATAAATAGTGTTATATATTAATAAAGAAGGATGTGTTGTAGCAGTGTGTTTAACAGTGGGAGGACTACTGGGGCAGTAAGCTCCCAGTTGTCTTATACAGCCAGTATAACTCTTACCCTTAATAATATTATTATGAACAGTTAAAATACCCACTTTATTATAGTGTTTAACCTTATAAATAGTGTTATATAATAATAAAGAAGGATGTGTTGCTTAGCAGTGTGTTTAACAGTGGGAGGACTACTGAGACATTAAGCTCCCAGTTGTCTTACTCACAGCCAGTATAACTCTTACCCTTAATAATATTATTATGAAGAGTTAAAATACCCACCTTATTATAAGTGGTACAACTATAAATAGTGTATATATTAATAAAGAAGGATGTGTTGTAGCAGTGTGTTTGTTTAACAGTGGGAGGACTACTGGGGCAGTAAACAGTTGTCTTATACAGCCAATGCTAACCCTTAATATGTATTATGAAGAGTTAAAATACCCACTTTATTATAGTATTACAACCTTATAAATAGTGTTATATATTAATAAAGAAGGATGTATTTGTAGCAGTGTGTTTAACAGTGGGAGGACTACTGGGGCAGTAAGCTCCCAGTTGTCTTATACAGCCAGTATAACTCTTACCCTTAATAATATTATTATGAAGAGTTAAAATACCCACTTTATTATAGTGTTACAACCTTATAAATAGTGTTATATATTAATAAAGAAGGATGTGTTGCTTAGCAGTGTGTTTAACAGTGGGTGGACTACTGGGGCAGTAAGCTCCCAGTTGTCTTATACAGCCAGTATAACTCTTACCCTTAATAATATTATTATGAAGAGTTAAAATACCCACTTTATTATAGTGTTACAACCTTATAAATAGTGTTATATATTAATAAAGAAGGATGTGTTGTAAGCGGTGTGTTTAACAGTGGGAGGACTACTGAGACGATAAGCTCCCAGTTGTCTTATACAACCAGTATAGCAACTTACCCTTAATAATACATTATGAAGGTTAAAAATACACTTTATTATAGTGTTACAACCTTATAAATAGTATATATTAATAAGAAGGATGTATTTAGTCAGTGGTGTGGGGTGGACTACTGGGGCAGTAAGCTCCCAGTTGTCTTATACAGCCAAACATAATAATATTGGCTATGAAGGTTAAAATACCCACTTTATTATAGATGTTACAACCTTATAAATAGTGTTATATATTAATAAAGAAGGATGTGTTTGTAGCAGTGTGTTTAACAGTGGGAGGACTACTGGGGCAGTAAGCTCCCAGTTGTCTTATACAACCAGTATAACTCTTACCCTTAATAATATTATTATGAAGTTAAAATACCCACTTTATTATAGTGTTACAACCTTATAAATAGTGTTATATATTAATAAAGAAGGATGTGTTGCTTAGCAGTGTGTTTAACAGTGGGAGGACTACTGGTGCAGTAAGCTCCCAGTTGTCTTATACAGCCAGTATAACTCTTACCCTTAATAATATTATTATGAAGAGTTAAAATACCCACTTTATTATAGTGTTACAACCTTATAAATAGTGTTATATATTAATAAAGAAGGATGTGTTGCTTAGCAGTGTGTTTAACAGTGGGAGGACTACTGGGGCAGTAAGCTCCCAGTTGTCTTATACAGCCAGTATAACGCTTACCCTTAATAATATTATTATGAAGAGTTAAAATACCCACTTTATTATAGTGTTACAACCTTATAAATAGTGTTATATATTAATAAAGAAGGATGTGTTGCTTAGCAGTGTGTTTAACAGTGGGAGGACTACTGGGGCAGTAAGCTCCCAGTTGTCTTATACAGCCAGTATAACTCTTACCCTTAATAGTATTATGAACAATTAAAATACCACTTTATTATTGTGTTACAACCTTATAAATAGTGTTATATATTAATAAAGAAGGATGTGTTGCTTAGCAGTGTGTTTAACAGTGGGTGGACTACTGGGGCAGTAAGCTCCCAGTTGTCTTATACAGCCAGTATAACGCTTACCCTTAATAATATTATTATGAACAGTTAAAATACCCACTTTATTATAGTGTTACAACCTTATAAATAGTGTTATATATTAATAAAGAAGGATGTGTTGCTTAGCAGTGTGTTTAACAGTGGGAGGACTACTGGGGCAGTAAGCTCCCAGTTGTCTTATACAGCCAGTATAACGCTTACCCTTAATAATATTATTATGAGGATTAAATACCACTTTATTATAGTGTTACAACCTTATAAATAGTGTTATATGTTATTAATAAAGAAGGATGTGTTGCTTAGCAGTGTGTTTAACAGTGGGTGGACTACCAGGGGCAGTAAGCTCCCCAGTGTCTTATACAGCCAGTATAACGCTTACCCTTAATAATATTATTATGAAGAGTTAAAATACCCACTTTATTATAGTATTTACACAACCTTATAAATAGTGTTATATATTAATAAAAGAAGGATGTATTTAGCAGCAGTGTGTTTAACAGTGGGAGGACTACTAGGGCAGTAAGCTCCCAGTTGTCTTATACAGCCAGTATAACTCTTACCCTTAATATTATGAAGAGAGAGTTAAAATACACCACTTTATTATAGTGTTACAACCTGCCTACTCTAAATAGTATATAGCTAATAAAGGATGTGTTGCTTAGCGAATTATGTTTAACAGTGGGAGGAGGACTACTGGGGCAGTAGCTCCCAGTTGTCTTATACAGCCAGTATAGCAGCTTACCCTTAATAATATTTTTTATGAAGAGTTAAAATACCCGCACTTTATTATAGTGTTACAACCTTATAATTAGTGTTATATATTAATAAAGAAAGGATGTGTTGTAGCAGTGTGTGTTTAACAGTGGGGAGGACTACTGGGGCAGTAAGCTCCCAGTTGTCTTATACAGCCAGTATAACGCTTACCCTTAATAATATTATTATGAAAATTTAAAATACCCACTTTATTATAGTGTTACAACCTTATAAATATTATATTAATAAAGAAGGATGTGTTGCTTAGCAGTGTGTTTAACAGTGGGAGGACTACTGGGGCATTAAGCTCCCGATTAACCCACCTGGCCAGTATAACTCTTACCATAATAATATTATTATGAAGGTTAAAATACCCACTTTATTAAGTGTTTGTATATAAATAGTGTTTATATATTAATAAGGGTAGTGTGTTGCTTAGCACAGTGTGTTTAACCCAGTCAGGAGGACTACTGGGGCAGTAAGCTCCCAGTTATTCTTATACAGCCGTATAACGCTTACCCTTAATAATATTGTATGAACAGTTAAAATACCCACTTTTATTATAGTGTTACAACCTTATAAATAGTGTTATATATTAATAAAGAAGGATGTGTTGCTTAGCAGTGTCATTTTAACAGTGGGAGGACTACTGGGGCAGTAAGCTCCCAGTTGTCTTATACAGCCAATATAACGCTTACGCCAATAATATTATTATGAAGAGTTAAAATACACTTTATTATAGTGTTACAACCTTATAAATAGTGTTATATATTAATAAAGAAGGATGTGTTGCTTAGCAGTGTGTTTAACAGTGGAGTGGACTACTGGAGCAATAGCTCCCAGTTGTCTTATACAGCCAGTATAACGCTTGCAATAATATTATTATGAAGAGTTAAAATACCCACTTTATTATAGTGTTACAACCTTATAAATAGTGTTATATATTAATAAAGAAGGATGTATTTAGCAGTGTGTTTAACAGTGGGAGGACTACTGGGGCAGTAAGCTCCCCAATTGTCTTATACATGATATACTTGCCCCTTAATAATATTATTATGAAGAGTTAAAATACCCACTTTATTATAGTGTTACAACCTTATAAACAGGTATTTGTAGTAATAAAGAAGGATGTGTTGCTTAGCAGTGTGTTTAACAGTCAGGAGGACTACTGGGGCAGTAAGCTCAGTTGTCTTATACAGCGTACTAACTCTTACCCTTAATATTATTATGAAGGATTAAAATACCCACTTTATTATAGTGTTACAACCTTATAAATAGTGTTATATATTATTAATAAAGAAGGATGTGTTGCTTAGCAGTGTGTTTAACAGTGGGAGAGACTACTGGGGCAGTAAGCTCCCGATTGTCTTATACAGCCAGTACATAACACCCTTAATAATATTATTATGAGAGAGTTAAAATACACTTTATTATGAGTGTTACAACCTTATAAATAGTGTTATATATTAATAAAGGATGTGTTGCTTAGCAGTGTGTTTAACAGTGGGAGGACTACTGGGGCAGTAAGCTCCCCAGTTGTCTTATACAGCCAGTATAATGCTTACCCTTAATAATATTATTATGAAGAGTTAAAATACCACTTTATTATAGTGTTACAACCTTATAAATAGTGTTATATATTAATAAAGAAGGATGTGTTGCTTAGCAGTGTGTTTAACAGTGGGAGGACTACTGGGGCAGTAAGCTCCAATTGTCTTATACAGCCAGTATAACTCTTACCCTTAATAATATTATTATGAACAGTTAAAATACCCCACTTTATTATAGTGTTACAACCTTATAAATAGTGTTATATATTAATAAAGAAGGATGTGTTGCTTAGCAGTGTGTTTAACAGTGGGAGGACTACTGGGGGCAGTAAACTCCCCAGTTGTCTTATACAGCCAGTATAGCAGCTTACCCTTAATAATATTATTATGAACAGTTAAAATACCCACTTTATTATAGTGTTACAACCTTATAAATAGTGTTATATATTAATAAAGAAGGATGTATTTGCTTAACGTGTGTTTTAACAGTCAGGAGGCTACTGGGGCAGTAAGCTCCCCAGATTGTCTTATACACAGCCAGTATAAGCAACACCCTTAATAACTATTAGTATGAAGAGTTAAAATACCCACTTTATTATAGTGTTACAACATAAATAATTGTTATATATAATAAAGAAGGATGTGTTGCTTAGCAGTGTGTTAACAGTGGGTGGACTACTGGGGCAGTAAGCTCCCAGTTGTCTTATACAGCCAGTATAACGCTTGCATAATAATATTATGAAGGATTGAAATACCCACTTTATTATAGTGTTACAACCTTATAAATAGTGTTATATATTAATAAAGAAGGATGTGTTGTAGCAGTGTGTTTAACAGTCAGAGGAGGACTACTGGGGCAGTAAGCTCCCAGTTGTGCCCCAGCCAGTATAAACACCCTTAATAATATTATTATGAAGAGTTAAAATACCCACTTTATTATAGTGTTCCTTTTACTAAATAGTGTTGCTATATTAGCAAGAAGGATGTGATGCTTAGCAGTGTTTAACAGTGGGAGCTACTGGGGCAGTAAGCTCTGGTGTCTTATACAGCCAGTATAACTCTTACCCTTAATAATATTATTATGAAGAGTTAAAATACCCACTTTATTATAGTATTTACAACCTTATAAATAATTATTTATATATTAATAAAGAAGGATGTGTTGCTTAGCAGTGTGTTTTAACAGTGGGGAGGACTACTGGGCAGTAAGCTCCCAGTTGTCTTATACAGCCAGTATAGCAGCTTACCCTTAATAATATTATTATGAGAGTTAAAATACCCACTTTATTATAGTGTTACAACCTTATAAATAGTGTTATATATTAATAAAGAGGATGTGTTGCTTGGCAGTGTGTTTAACAGTGGGAGGACTACTGGGGGCAGTAAGCTCCCGGTGTCTTATACAGACAGTATAACTCTTACCCTTAATAATATTATTATGAAGAGTTAAAATACCCACTTTATTATAGTGTTACAACCTTATAAATAGTGTTATATATTAATAAAGAAGGATGTGTTGCTTAGTGTGTTTAACAGTGGGAGGACTACTGGGGCAGTAAGCTCCCAGTTGTCTTATACAGCTGATTATAACTCTTCCTTAATAATATTATTATGAAGGAGTTAAAATACACTTTATGAATATTTAACCTTATAAATAGTGTATATTAATAAAAGAAGGATGTGTTGCTTAGCAGTGTGTTTAACAGTGGGTGAACTACTGGGGCAAAGTAAGCTCCAGTTCTCCTTTATACAACCAGTATAACTCTTACCCTTAATAATATTATTATGAAGAGTTAAAATACCCACTTTATTGCTAGTATTTACAACCTTATAAATAGTGTTATATATTAATAAAGAAGGATGTATTGCTTAGCAGTGTGTTTAACAGTGGGAGGACTACTGGGGCATTAGCTCCCAGTTGTCTTATACAGCCAGTATAACGCTTACCCTTAATAATATTAACCTTGAACAGTTAAAATACCCACTTTATTATAGTGTTACAACCTTATAAATAGTGTTATATATTAATAAGAAGGATGTGTTGTAGCAGTGTGTGTTTAACAGTGGGTGGCGTTACAGGGCAGTAAGCTCTCCCAGTTGTCTTCTCCAACCAGTATAACTTACCCTTAATAATATTATTATGAAGAGTTAAAATACACTTTATTATGGTGTTACAACCTTATAAATAGTGTTATATATTAATAAAGAAGGATGTGTTGCTTGGCAGTGTGTTTAACAGTGGGAGGACTGCTGAGCGTAGCTCCCAGTTGTCTTATACAGCCAGTATAAGCAGCTTACCCTTAATAATATTATTATGAAGAGTTAAAATACCCACTTTATTATAATAGTGTTACAGCCTTATAAATAGTATATATTAATAAAGAAGGATGTATTTGCTTAGCAGTGTGTTTAACA
>NW_024717642.1:0-7809 GCF_018991925.1 Homarus americanus | reverse complement strand
AAAGTTTTCTAATCGAGTATAATAAAGGCCCCTCGATGAGGGGACTTTGTTATACTCAATCAGGAGGCTTTGTTATACTCGATCAGGGGACTTTGTTATACTCGATGTGGGGACTATGTTATAGTCGACCAGGAGACTTTTTTATACTTGACCAATGAATTTTGTTATACTCGATGTGGGGCCTTTGTTATACTCGATCTAGGGACTTTGTTATATTCGAGAAGGGACTGTGTTATACTCCATTAGGGGACTTTTTTATACTCGACCAGAGGACTTTGTTTTACTCGATCAGGGGATATGTTATACTCGATCAGGGGACTTTGTTATATTCAACCAAAGGTCTTTGTTATACTCGATTAGGGGCCTTTGTTATACTCGATGAGGGGGCTTTGGTATACTTGACCAGGGGTCTTTGTTATACTCGATCAGAGAACATTGTTATACTCGACCAGGGAACTTTTTTACAATTAATCAGGGGACTTTGTCATACTCGATTAGTGGACTTTCCTATATTTGACCAATGAACTTTGCTATGCTCGATGAGGGGCTCTTGTTATACACGATGAGGGGACTTTGCTGTACTCGACCAGGGGACTTTGTTATACTCGATCAGGGGACTTTGTTATAGTCGATCAGAGGACTTTGTTATACTCGATCAGGGGACTTTGTTATAGTCGACCAGAGGACTGTGTAATACTCGATCAGGGAACTTTGTTATACTCGATCAGAGGACTTTGTTATACTCGACCAGGGGCCTTTGTTATACTCGATTAGAAAACTTTGTTATACTCGACCAGGGGACTTTGTTATACTCGATCAAGGGACTTTGTTATATTCGAATAGGGGAATTTGTTATACTCGATAAGGGGACTTTGTTTGACAGGAACAGGGGACTTTGATATACTTGACCAGGGGACTTGTTATACTTGACCAATGGACTTTGTTATACTCGATCAGGGGAATTTTTATACTCGTCTAGGGGGCTTTGTTATACTCGATCAGGGTGCTTTGTCTTACTCGATTAGAGCCCTTTGCTATACTCGACCAGGGGACTTTATTATACTCGATCAGGGGACTTTGTTATACTCGACCAGGGGACTTTTTTATACTTGACCACTGGACATTGTTATTATCGATGAGGGTGCTTTGTTATATTCGACCAGGGTACTTTGATATACTCGATCAGGGGACTTTCTTATACTCGAGCAGGGGGCTTTGTTATACTCGATCAGGGGACTTTGTTATACTCGATGAGGAGGCTTTGTTATACTCGATCAGGGGACTTTGCTATACTCGACCAGGGAACTTTGTTATACACGATCAGGGGACTTTGTTATACTCAACCAGGGGACTTTTTTATACTTGACCAATGGACTTTGTTATACTCGATGAGGGGCCTATGTTATACGCGACCAGGGACTTTGTTATACTCGATGAGGGGACTTTGTTATACTCGATAAGGGGACTTTGTTATACTCGATCAGGAGGCTTTGTTATACTCCATGAGGGGACATTGCTATACTGGATGAGGAGACTTTGTTATACTCGATGAGGGGCCTTTGTTTTATGCGACCAGGGAGTTTGTTATACTCGATCAAGGGACTTTGTTATATTCGATAAGCGGAATTTGTTATACTCGATAAGGGGACTTTGTTCAACAGGAACAGGGGACTTTGTTTTACTCGACCAGGGGACTTTTTTATTCTTGACCAATGGACTTTGTTATATTCGATGAGGGGACGTTGTTATACTCGTCCAAGGGGCTTTGTTATACTCGATCAGGGTACTTTGTCTTACTCGATCAGAGCCCTTTGCTATACTCGACCAGGGGACTTTGTTATAATCGATCAGGGGACTTTGTTATGCTCGATATGGGGACTTTGTTATACTGGGCCAGGGGACATTTTTATACTCGATAAGCGGACTTTGTTATACTGGACCATGGGACTTTTTTATACTCGATCAGAGGACTTTTGTTATACTCGATCAGGGGACTTTCTTATACTCGATCAACAATACCGGACTCGTTATACCTGATAAGGGGACTTTTTGTTATACTTTATATGGGGAATTTGTTATACTCCAATGAGGGCTGGTTATATGGAAGATCTGGGGACTTTTGTTATACTCAGAAGGGGACTTTGTTATACTCAACAAGAGGTCTTTGTTATACTCGATTAGGGGCCTTTGTTATACTCGATGAGGGGGCTTTGTTATACTTGACCAGGGGTCTTTGTTATACTCGATCAGGGAACATTGTTATACTCGACCAGGGAACTTTTTTATAATTAATCAGGGGACTTTGTCATACTCGATCAGTGGACTTTCCTATATTTGACCAATGGACTTTGCTATACTCGATGAGGGGGTTTTGTTATAAACGATGAGGGGACTTTGTTGTACTCTACCAGGGGACTTTGTTATACTCGATCAGGGGACTTTGTTATAGTCGACCAGAGGGCTTTGTTATACTCGATCAGGGGACTTTGTTATACTTGATTAGGGGACTTTGTTATACTCGATCAGGGGACTTTGTTATACTCGATCAGAGGACTTTGTTATACCTGATCATGTGGACTTCTATATATTCGATAAGGGAATTTGTTATACCTTTATAAGGGACTTTGCCTGAGTTGTGAACAGGGACTTTGCTATACTCCTGACCAGGGACTTTTACACTCTGACCACTGGACTTTGTTACAGAGGGAATCTGTTATACCTGTCCAGGGGCCGGTTATACCTGATCACGATGCTTATGGTTATAATCAATCAGGGGACTTTGTTATGTTCGATATGGGGACTTTGTTATACTGGGCCAGGGGACATTTTTATACTCGATCAGCGGACTTTGTTATACGGGACCATGGGACTTTTTTATACTCGATCAGGGGACTTTATTATACTCGATCAGGGGACTTTTGTTATACTCGATCAGGGGACTTTGTTATACTCGACCAGGGGCCATTGTTATACTCGATCACCGGACTTGGTTATACTCGATAAGGGGTCTTTGTTATACTCGATAAGGGGAATTTGTTATACTCGATAAGGGGATTTTGTTAGACTGGAACAGGGGAGTTTGTTATACTCGACCAGGGGACTTGTTATACTCGATTAGGCGGCTTTGTTATACTCAATCAGGGACTTTGTTATACTCGATGAGGGGCCTTTGTTATACTCAATAAGGGGCCTTTGTTATACTAGATCAGGGGACTTTATTATACTCGATTAGGGGCCTTTTTCAGACTCGATCACGGGCCTTTGTTATACTCAATCAGGGGACTTTGCTATACTCGACCAGGGGACTTTATTGTACTCTATCAGGGGACTTTGTTATACTCGATTAGGGGCCTTTTTCAGACTCGATCACGGGCCTTTGTTATACTCAATCAGGGGACTTTTTTATACTTGACAAATGGACTTTGTTATACTCGATGAGGGGCCTTTGTTATACTCGATTAGAAAACTTTGTGGTACTCGACCAGGGACTTTGTTATACTTGATCAGGGGATATGTTATTCTCGATCAGGGGACTTTGTTATACTCGGTTCAGCGGACTTTGTTATACTCGTCTAGTGGGCTTTGTTATACTAGGATCAGGGAATTCCATATACCACCAGAGTGACTTTTTGTTGTTACCTGGATCAGGGACTTGTTGTTCTGATCAGCGGACTTTGTTATACTCGATCAGGGGACTTTTTTATACTCGACCAGGGCCTTTTTTGTTATACTCGATTAGAAAACTTTGTTATACTCAATTAGGGGCCTTTTTCAGACTCGATCACGGGCCTTTGTTATACTTAATCAGGGGACTTTTTTATACTTGACAAATGGACTTTGTTATACTCGATGAGGGGCCTTTGTTATACTCGATTAGAAAACTTTATGGTACTCGACCAGGGGACTTTGTTATACTCGATCAGGGGATATGTTATTCTCGATCAGGGGACTTTGTTATACTCGGTTCAGCGGACTTTGTTATACTCGTCTAGTGGGCTTTGTTATACTAGGATCAGGGAATTTGTTATACTCGACCAGAGGACTTTGTTATACTCGATCAGGGGACTTTGTTATACTTGATCAGCGGACTTTGTTATACTCGATCAGGGGACTTTTTTATACTCGACCAGGGGCTTTTGTTATACTCGATTAGAAAACTTTGTTATACTCGACCAGGGGACTTTGTTATACTCGATCAATGGACTTTGTTATATTCGATAAGGGGAATTTGTTATACTCGATAAGGGGACTTTGTTCGACAGGAACAGGGGACTTTGTTATACTCGACCAGGGGACTTTTTTATACCTGACCAATGGACTTTGTTATACTCGATGAGGGGCCTTTCTTATACTCGATTAGAAAACTTTGTGGTACTCGACCAGGGGACTTTGTTATACTCCACCAGGGACTTTGTTATACTCGATCAGGGGATAGGTTATACCTGATCATCAGGGGACTTTTGTTATACCTTTTGGTTCAGGGACTTTGTTATACTCGACCAGGGGACTTTGTTATACTCGAACAAGGGACTTTTGATATACTCGATCAGGGGACTTTGTTATACTCGACCAGGGGACTTTTGTTATACTCGGTCAGGGGACTTTGTTATACTCGACCAGGGGCCTTTCTTATACTCGATCAGGGTGACTTTCTTTATACTCCTAGCGGTGTAGCTTTTTGTTATACCTGGGATCAGGGACCTTGTTATACCTGATGAGGAGGCCTTTGGTTATACCGATCAGGGACTTTGCTATACCTCGACCGGCGAACCTTTTATATATACGATCAGGGACTTTTTGTTATACCAAATCAGGGACTTTTTTATACTTGACCAATGGACTTTGTTATACTCGATGAGGGGCCTTTGTTATACGCGACCAGTGACTTTGTTATACTCGATGAGGGGACTTTGTTATACTCGATGAAGGGACTTTGTTAAACTCGATCAGGAGGCTTTGTTATACTCCATGAGGGGACATTGCTATACTCGATCAGCAGACTTTGTTATACTCGATGTGGGGGACTTTGTTATACTCGACCAGGGGACTTTTTTATACTTGACCAATGGACTTTGTTATACTCGATGAGGGGCCTTTGTTATACTCGATCTAGGGACTTTGTTATATTCAATTAGGGGACTTTTTTATAGTCGACCAGAGGACTTTGTTATACTCGATCAGGGGATATGTTATACTCGATCAGGGGACTTTGTTATACTCACCCAGTGGTCTTTGTTATACTCGACTAGGGGCCTTTGTTATACTCGATGAGGGGGCTTTGTTATACTTGACCAGGGGTCCTTGTTATACTCGATCAAGGAACATTGTTATACTCGACCAGGGAACTTTTTTATAATTAATCAGGGGACTTTGTCATACTCGATCAGTTGACTTTCCTATATTTGACCAATGGACTCTGCTATACTCGATGAGGGGCTCTTGTTATAAACGATGAGGGGACTTTGTTGTACTCGACCAGGGGACTTTGATTTACTCGATCAGAGAACTTTGTTATAGTTGACCAGAGGACTTTGTTATACTCGATCAGGGGACTGTGTTATACTGCATTAGCATACTGTGTTATACTCGATTAGGGGACTTTGTTATACTCGATCAGAGGACTTTGTTATACTCGACCAGGGGCCTTTGATATACTCGATTAGAAAACTTTGTTATACTCGACAAGGGGACTTTGTTTTACTCGATCAAGGGACTTTGTTATATTCGATAAGGGGAATTTGTTATACTCGATAAGGGGACTTTGTTCAACAGGAACAGGGGACTTTGTTTTACTCGACCAGGGGACTTTTTTATTCTTGACCAATGGACTTTGTTATATTCGATGAGGGGAAGTTGTTATACTCGTCCAAGGGGCTTTGTTATACTCGATCAGGGTACTTTGTCTCACTCGATCAGAGCCCTTTGCTATACTCGACCAGGGACTTTGTTATAATCGATCAGGGGACTTTGTTATGCTCGATATGGGGACTTTGTTATACTGGGCCAGGGGACATTTTTATACTCGATAAGCGGACTTTGTTATACTGGACCATGGGACTTTTTTATACTCGATCAGAGGACTTTTGTTATACTCGATCAGGGGACTTTCTTATACTCGATCACCGGACTTTGTTATACTCGATAAGGGGACTTTGTTATACTCGATAAGGGGAATTTGTTATACTCGATGAGGGGCCTTTGTTATACAAGATCTGGGGACTTTGTTATACTCGAGAAGGGGACTTTGTTATACTCAACAAGAGGTCTTTGCTATACTCGATTAGGGGCCTTTGTTATACTCGATGAGGGGGCTTTGTTATACTTGACCAGGGGTCTTTGTTATACTCGATCAGGGAACATTGTTATACTCGACCAGGGAACTTTTTTATAATTAATCAGGGGACTTTGTCATACCCGATCAGTGAACTTTCCTATATTTGACCAATGGACTTTGCTATACTCGATGAGGGGGTTTTGTTATAAACGATGAGGGGACTTTGTTGTACCTCTACCAGGGACTTTGTTATACCCGATCAATGGACTTGGTTGGCACTTTATAAGGGAAATTTAAGTATACCTGATAAGGGAATCGGTTATACTCGATAAGGGGACTCGTTAGGGACCGGGAACAGGGAGCTTGTTATACTCGACCAGGGACTTTTGGTTATACCTGATTAGGCGGGCTTTATACTCAATCAGGGACTTTATACTCTTGATGAGGGCATTTGTTATACCCGATAAGGGGCCTTTGTTATACTAGATCAGGGGACTTTGTTATACTCGATTAGGGGCCTTTTTCAGACTCGATCACGGGCCTTTGTTATACTCAATCAGGGGACTTTGCTATACTCGACCAGGAGACTTTATTGTACTCGATCAGGGGACTTTGTTATACTCGACCAGGGGACTTTTATATACTTGACAGATGGACTTTGTTATACTCGATGAGGGGCCTTTGTTATACTCGATTAGAAAACTTTGTGGTACTCGAAGGGGACTTTGTTATACTCGATCAGGGGATATGTTATTCTCGATCAGGGGACTTTGTTATACTCGGTTCAGCGGACTTTGTTATACTCGATCAGGGTACTTTGTCTTACTCGATCAGAGCCCTTTGTTATATTCGACCAGGTGACTTTGTTGTAATCGATCAGGGGACTTTGCTATACTCGACCAGGGGATTTTATTATACTCGATCAGGGGACTTTGTTATACTCGACCAGGGGACTTTTTTATACTTGACCAATGGACATTGTTATACTCGATGAGGGGCCCTTGTTATACTCGATTAGAAAACTTTGTGGTACTTGACCAGGGGACTTTGTTATACACCACCAGGGACTTTGTTATACTCGATGAGGGGATATGTTATACTCGATCAGGGGACTTTGTTATACTCGGTTCAGGGGACTTTGTTATACTCGATCAGGGGACTTTGTTATACTCGACCAAGGGACTTTATTATACTCGATCAGGGGACCTTGTTATACTCGACCAGGGGACATTTTTATACTTGACCAATGGACATTGTTACACTCGATGAGGGGCCTTTGTTAAACTCGATTAGAAAACTTTGTGGTACTCGACCAGGGGACTTTGTTATACTCCACCAGGGACTTTGTTATACTCGATCAGGGGACTTTGTTATACTCAATCAGGGGACTTTGTTGTACTCGATTAGGTGACTTTGTTATACTCGATGAGGGGGCTTTGTTACACTCGATGAGGGGCCTTTGTTATACTCGATTAGAAAACTTTGTGGTACTCGACCAGGGGACTTTGTTATACTCCACCAGGGACTTTGTTATA
>NW_024717641.1:0-40220 GCF_018991925.1 Homarus americanus | reverse complement strand
AAAATAAAGGAAAGCAACAGAGGAAATGGTTGCCCAAAACCTGACAGCAAAGGCAAGTGGTCACTGTTTACTGTAAAATGAAAGAAGGTGTATTTACACTAAAGCTTAAAAATGCTTACTTAAGATGAAAGATGAGACGAGAAAGCAATTATAAGGGAAGGAAAAACTGTGAAAGAAGAAATAATATAAAATAATGAATTAAAAATGATAGAAGAGAAAATAACAAATATATACTGAGAGAAAAATGAAAGAAGAAAGCATCAAAAGATAAACAAAACTGCATGAAAAGTGAAAAGTCAGTTCAGATGCTACCCATATATTATTGGCGACTCTGATGTCTCTCACATTATGTGCTTGTTTATTTGTTTGCCTGTTTATATGTTTATTTGCACGGTTTGCTTGTATAAAAAACAGAGAGATGGGAGGCAAGAAACATTAGAGAGAGAGAGAGAGAGACAACACATAAATTGAGACTCACCACAGTGTGTGTGTGTGTATACTGTAGTCACCCACATGACACACACAAATGTACACAGTAGTGTGTTTGAGTGAAGAGAGGCAAATGGAATTTCACTCTTGACGACTCTCACTCCCACCAAGGCTAACTGCATTATTCGCCCGTTGACTCGTTAACCCCGGAGCCTGCCATCAATTTTCTGCCCGTTAATCGTTACGACTTAGTTTATCATGTAATTCGCTCGTTATCACCTTTATAGATGACGGTTAGTTTTACACTATTTATAATGCTCGTTTACTCTCGAATTAATGAAGCTCGTGTATCACCACGAGCTCGTTAATTTTCGTTTACACAAAGCCGCGAACCCTGGTCGAGATGACTTCCGGACACGGAAAGCTCCAGTGAATCAGGTACAGGTATTGGTGACGCATGGAGCCTGGCATAAATTTCCCGGTGTAATGTATTACATATTTTACCAAATTAGATTAACATTGTGTCTGCTGATGCTCACCAGAGACCTGTTCTCACCATCTACCAAGGTCGGGCTGGGGGAAAAGCCGGTTGAGAGTCGTTTTACTCTCGACACGACTGTGCGTCGGAGCAAGCCTGAATGGACGAGTTAATGGTTTTGGGTAAAATGGGCAGCAATTTGCCACATTTGTAGAGGGTATATATATTTGTAATAAAGCAAAAGCTCTGCTATAATAGCTCAGATAAGTTTATTTATAAAACAGGGCTGCTATTTACAATGACGTTACCACTTGCAGAATCACGCAGAATGGGAGATACGAAAGTACTTAGAAGTAATGACATTGTTTCGACTTTGTTTTGAGAATGCTCGATGCTAGATAAAACAATAATATAGTGCTGTTATTGTTTTGATGATTCACCAATGAGCCACTTTCACACATACTTATAATTTTTTATACTACACTAAGCTTACAGTTTCATACTGTATAAATAAAAATAATATTTATAAAGCTTACATAATGAAACAAATACTAAGTTTAGATACTTATATAAAATATCACATATTTTTAAATTTTACTATAAGCTGGAATACTACCAAGAAAATGAAACACAGAAACAATGGGTACCAGAAACAAATATGAGAAAGGGGAGATGACTGTACAATGTATGGAAGCTTGCTCGAGCAATTTGTAATAATAAGTACAAGCAATGCATTTTAATATGTATTTGGTATTTCCAACCTGGACATACTTACAAAAGATCAAAGCCTTAGGCCACTTGTCTCTAGTCAATCTCGTTTGCCATCGCAGTTTCTTTCCATGTATCGTCTCTGTTTACCACCCCGTTATTTTTGTTTCTTTGTTCATTCTCTCTTATCTATTACGTGCTCATCAATTGATGGAAAAAGCTGTATGACTTGTTTTTGGACGTTATTTCTGAATTTGACTGAAGAGTGTTAATACGTTCGTCAAAAAACTGTTTATATTCTCAAGTTTAAAAATTACAACAAATTTCCAAATGGGTTTTTAAAAGCATTTTTTTTTAAGCCAGCCACCAGGGAGTTTAATACATTATTGTTGGTTAATCAAAATCAATACCTCGTTGACCATGTTGGAAATACTTACATTAGACATTTGAAACAATCATGCAAAATATTGAAAAAATCAACAGGTCAATAGAGGAAACACAAAAAAGGCACAAAAAAATATTGTAATGAAAGACGAACTGAAAAAGAGAAACAAATGAAAGTAAAATATTTTAGATGATATAGAATAATAGAGACGAGAGTGTGAAAGCTTATAGTTTATACTGTTGTTAGATACTGAGTACAAAACACACAAAGAGGAAAATATGGTTGGTATTAAGAGCGTATTTTAATGTATGTTGTAAATTAAAATTTATTTACAAAGGTACTGGGAGGCTTCAGGCAATGAAATAACCAACTCACAAAACAAAGCGAGTAACAAACAACAAAAGAGGTAAAAACAGAAAGAACAGCAAAACAACAACTGGGTATCAAGAGCAAATACCAGGTAAACAGTATCAACAACAGCAGCAACAGATATGACAGTATTAACAGATGTAACAACAGGTAAGACAGTATCAACAACAACAACAACAGGTAAGACAGTATCAACAACAGCAGCAAATAGGTAAGACAGTATTAACAACAACAACAAATAAATAACAGGTAAGACAGTATCAATAACAGCAACAACAACAACAACAAATAAATAAATAAATAACAGGTAAGACAGTATTAACAACAACAATAACAATAAATAGGTAAGATAGTATAAATAACAGCAAATAAATAGGTAAGACAGTATCAACAAAAAATAAATATAAAAGACAGTATCAACAACAACAAACAAAATTGAAGACAGTATCAACAACAACAACAACAGGTAAGACACAGCATCAACAACAACAACTACAAAAGACAGTATCAACAAATAACAACAACAACAGGTAAGACAATACAACAACAGGTAAGACAGACAACAACAACAAATAACAAATAACAGGTAAGACAGTATCAATAAATAAATAAATAAATATAAAGACAGATAACAACAAATAAACAATAGGTAAGATAGTATAACAACAACAACTACAGTAAGACAGTATCAACAACAACAACAAATAACAGGTAAGATGGGTATTACCAAATAACAACTACAGGTAAGACAGTATCAACAACAACAAATAACATAGGTAAGACAGTATCAAATAACAACAATTGGTAAGACAGTATCAACAACAACAACAAAAACAACAACAACAACAGGTAAGACAGTATCAACAACAACAAAAACAGGTAAGACAGTATCAACAACAACAACAACAACAACAACAGGTAAGACAGTATCAACAACAACAAATAGGTAAGACAGTATCAACAACAACAACAACAAATATAAGACAGTATCAACAACAACAACAACAACAAGAACAACAAAAACAACAACAAATAACAGGTAAGACAGTATCAACAAATAACAACAACAAATAACAGGTAAGACAGTATCAACAATAACTACAGGTAAGACAGTATCAACAACAACAACAACAACAACAACAACAGGTAAGACAGTATCAACAAATAAAAACAACAGGTAAGACAGCATCAACAACAACAACAACAACAACAACAACAGGTAAAGACAGTATCAACAACAACAACACAGGTAAGACAGTATCAACAACAACAACAGGTAAGACAGTATAACAACAACAACAACAAATAACAGGTAAGACAGTATCAACAACAACAACAGGTAAGACAGTATCAACAACAACAACAACAGGTAAGATAGTAATAATAAATAAATAAATACAGGTAAGACAGTATTAACAATAAATAATAGGTAAGATAGACAACAATAACAATAATAAATAACAGGTAAATAGTATTAACAAATAAATAACAGGTAAGACAGTATTAACAAATAACAAATAAATAAAAACAGGTAAGACAGTATCAACAACAACAACAACAAATAACAACAACAGGTAAGACAGTATCAACAACAACAACAAACAACAACAGGTAAGACAGTATCAAATAAAACAAATAAACAACAACAACAACAGGTAAGACAGTATCAACAACAACAACAACAGGTAAGACAGTATCAACAACAACAACAACAATAAATAGGTAAGACAGTATCAACAACAACAACAAAACAAATAACAGGTAAGACAAAAATAACAACAACAACAAATAACAAATAAAGTAAGATAAAATAACAATAACAATAAATAAATAATAAATACAGGTAAGACAGTATTACAACAACAACAACAATAAATAAATAACAACAACAGGTAAGATAGTATCAACAATTAAATAAATAGGTAAGAGCAGTATCTAACAAATAAACAACAACAACAACAGGTAAGACAGTATCAACAATAAATAAATAAATAATGACAATTAAGACAGTCAACAACAACAACAACAACAATAACAAATAGGTAAGACAGTATTAACAACAACAAATAAATAAATAAATAAATAACAGGTAAGACAGTAACAACAACAAATAAATAACAAATAACAACAACAACAGGTAAGACAGTATCAACAACAACAACAACAGTAAGACAGTAATAACAACAACAAATAACAACAATAAATAACAGGTAAGACAGTATCAATAACAAATAAATAAATAACAACAATAATAACAATAGGTAAGACAGTATTAACAATATAAATAAATAGGTAAGACAGTATTAACAAATAAATAAATTACAAAGACAGTATCAACAACAACAACAACAACAACAACAACAAATATAAGACAGTATCAACAACAACAACACATGAAGACAGTATCATCAACAACAGAAAATACAACAACAAACAACAACAACAACAGGTAAAACAGTATCAACAACAACAACAGAAGACAGTAGTATCAACAATATAACAACAACAGGTAAGACAGTATCAACAAATAACAACAACAATGTAAATAACAGGAAGATATTGTATCAACAAAAAACAACAACAGGTAAGACAGTATCAACAACAACAACAACAACAACAACAACAAGACAGTATCAACAACAACAACAACAAGGTAAGACAGTATAACAATAACAATAACAAAAATAGTAAGCAGTATTAACAATAAATAAATAGGTAAGACAGTATCAACAACAACAAATACAGGTAAGACAGTATTAACAACAACAACAACAAATAAATAAATACAGGTAAGACAGTATCAACAACAACAACAAAATATTAATAGGTAAAGACAGTATCAACAACAAATAAATATGAAGAGATATCAACAAAACAAATAACAAAATAATAGGTAAGACAGTATCAACAACAACAAATAAATAACTACAGGTAAGACAGTATCAACAACAAATAACAGGTAAGACAGTATCAACAACAAATAACTACAGGTATAGTATCAACAACAACAACAACAATAAAAGGTAAGACAGTATCAACAACAAATAACACAGTAAGACAGTATCAACAACAACAAATAACAGGTAAGACAGTATTAACAAATAACAAATATAAAAGACAGTATCAACAAATAAATAACAAATAAATAGGAAGACAGTATCAACAAATAAATAACACAATGTAAAGAACAACAAATAAACAAACAAAACAGGTAAGATAGCATCAAACAACAACAACAAACAATAGGTAAAACAGCATCAACAACAACAACAACAACAACAACAACAACAGGTAAGATAGTATCAACAACAACAACAACAACAACAACAACAACAGGTAAGACAGAATCAAATAAATAAATAAATAAAGACAGTATCAACAACAACAACAACAGGTAAGACAGTATTAACAACAACAAATAAATAAATAACAGGTAAGACAGTATCAACAACAATAAATAACAAATAGGTAAGACAGTATCAACAACAACAACAAAATAGGTAAGACAGTATCAACAACAACAGGTAAGACAGTATCAACAAATAACAAATAAATACAGGTAAGACAGTATCAAATAACAACAACAACAACAAATGTAAACAACAACAACAACAGTAAGACAGTATCAACAACAACAGGTAAGACAGACAATAACAAAAATAGGTAAGACAGTATCAACAACAACAACAATAAATACAGTAGAAATAACAACAATAACAGGTAAGACAGTATCAACAAATAAATAACAGGTAAGACAGTATCAACAATAAAAAATAAATACAACAACAACAACAAATAACAAATAAATAAATAACAATAAATAACAACAGATAAATAAATAAATAACAACAGGTAAGATAGTATCAAATAAATAAATAACAAATAAAACAGGTAAGATACAGTATCAACAACAAATAAATAAATAACAACAAGAACAGGTAAGACAGTATCAACAACAACAACAACAACAGGTAAAGACAGAAACAACAACAACAACAACAGGTAAGACAGTATCAACAACAACAACAACAAATAAATAAACAAATAACAACAACAACAACAACAACAATAAATAACAATAGTAAGACAGACAATAAATAAAATAAGACAGTATAAAATAAATAAAATAAATAAATAAATAAATAACAGGTAAAGACAGTATTAACAACAACAACAATAAATAACTACAGAAAAGACAGTATCAACAACAACAATAACAGGTAAAAACAGTATCAACAACAACAACAAATAGGTAAGACAGTATCAACAAAACAACAACAGGTAAGACAGTATCAACAACAACAACAACAGGAAGACAGTATCAACAACAAATACAGAGACAGATCAACAAAACAACAACAAATAAATAAATAAATATAAGACAGTATCAACAACAAATAACAAGGAAGACAGACAACAACAACAAATAAGGTAAGACAGTATCAACAACAACAACAACAAATAAATAACAAATAACAATAAAAAGTAAGACAGTATCAACAACAAATACTACAGGTAAGACAGTATCAACAATAAAAAATAACAAATAGGTAAGACAGTATCAATAAATAAATAAATAGGTAAGATAGTATATAATAAATAAATAAATAAATAAATAACAGGTAAGACAGTATCAATAAATAAATAACTACAGGTAAGACAGTATCAACAACAACAAATAAATAAATAAAAGGTAAGACAGCATCAACAACAACAACAGGTAAGACAGTATCAACAACAAATAAACAAACAAATAACAGGTAAGACAGTATCAACAACAAATAAATACAGGTAAGACAGTATCAACAACAACAACAGGTAAGACAGTATCAACAACAAATAAATAATAGGTAAGACAGTATTAACAATAATAACACAGGTAAGACAGTATCAACAAATAAATAACTACAGGTAAGACAGACAATAATAACAAATAAATAGTAAGATAGAAATAACAATAAATAGGTAAGACAGTATTAACAACAACAATAAATAACAACAATAGGTAAGACAGTACAATAATAAATAACAGGTAAGATAGTATCAACAATAAATAACAAATAGGTAAGACAGTATCAACAAACAAATACAGGTAAGACAGTATCAACAACAACAACAACAACAACAACAAAGACAGTATCAACAACAACAACAACAGAAAATAAAACAAATAACAATATAAAATACAGTATCAACAACAATAACAACAATAGGTAAGACAGTATCAACAACAATAAATACAGGTAAGACAGACAACAACAACAATAAATAAATAAATAACAGGTAAGATAGATAACAATAAATAACTAAAGGTAAGACAGACAATAAATAAATAACAATAAATAAAACAGGTAAGACAGTATTAACAATAAATAACAATAATAACAAATAGGTAAGATAGTATCAACAACAACAACTACAGGTAAGACAGTATCAACAATAACAATTGTAAATAGGTAGTATCAACAACAACCAACAGGAAGACAGTATCAACAACAACAACAACAACAACAACAACAGGTAAGACAGTATAACAAATAAATACAACAGGTAAGACAGTCAACAACAACAAATAAATAGTAAGACAGCACAACAACAGATAAGACAGTAATAACAACAACAACAGGTATAGACAACAATAACAACAATAGGTAAACAGTATCAATAAATAAATAATAAATATAAAGACAGACAATAAATAAATAACAATAAATAATAGGTAAGACAGACAATAAATAAATACTACAGGTAAGACAGTATCAACAACAAATAAATAACAAATAATAGGTAAGACAGTATCAATAAATAACAAATACAGGAAAAGATAGTAGCAAATAAAATAAATAACAAATAAATATAAAGACAGCATCAACAACAACAACAACAGGTAAGACAGTATCAACAACAACAACTACAGGTAAGACAGTATCAACAACAACAAATAGGTAAGACAGTATCAACAACAATAACAACAACAACAGGTAAGACAGTATCAACAAATAACAACAGGTAAGACACAGTATCAACAACAACAACAACAACAAATAACAGGTAAGACAGTATTAAATAACAACAACAATAAATAACAGGTAAGACAACAACAACAACAATAGGTAAGACAGTATCAACAATAACAACAACAACAACAACAACAGGTAAGACAGCATTGTAACAAATAACTATAGGTAAGACAGTATCAACAACAAATAACAGGTAAGACAGTATCAACAACAAACAACAACAACAACAGGTAAGACAGTATCAACAACAACAACAGGTAAGACAGTATCAACAAATAAACAACTACAGTAAGACAACATTAACAACAACAACAGGTAAGGACAGTATCAACAACAACAACAAATAACAGGTAAGACAGACAAAAATAACAGGTAAGACAGTATCAACAACAAAAATAACAAATAGGTAAGATACAGTATTAACAACAACAACAATAACAGGTAAGACAGTATCAACAAATAACAAATAAACAGGTAAGACAGTATCAATAAATAAATAAATAACAGGTAAGACAGTATCAACAACAAATAACAGGTATGACAGTATATCAACAACAACAACAGGAAGACAGATCAACAACAACAACAATATAAGGTAAGACAATACAACAACAACAACAACAGGTATGACAGTATCAACAACAACAACAACAGGTAAGACAGTATTAACACAACAACTACAAAGACAGTATTAACAATAACAATATAAGAGACAGATAAATAACAATAACAGGTAAGACAGTATTAACAACAACAAATAAATACAGGTAAGACAGTATTAACAAATAAATAACAAATAACAGGTAAGACAGTATCAATAACAAATAAATAAATAGGTAAGACAGTATCAACAATAACAGGTAAGGACAGTATCAACAAAACAATAAATAAATAAAGGTAAGACAGTATCAACAACAACAAATAAATAGGAAGACAGCATCAACAACAACAACAACAGGTAAAGTCAGTATCAACAACAACAACAACAACAGGTAAGACAGTATCAACAAATAACAACAACAAGGTAAGACAGTATCAACAACAACAACAACAGGTAAAGACACAACAACAACAACAACAACAAAATAGGTAAGACAGTATCAACAACAACAACAAATAAATAAATAAATAAATAACAACAAATAAAGTAAGACAGTATCAACAATTAAATAAATAACAGGTAAGACAGTATCAACAATAAATAAATAACAGGTAAGACAGTATCAACAAATAAATAAATAAATAACAATAGGTAAGACAGTATCAATAAATAACAATAACAACAGTAAGATAGTATCAACAAATAACAAATAACAACAGGTAAGACAGTATCAACAACAACAACAACAGAAGACAGTATCAACAACAACAACAACAACAAATAAAAAGACAGTATCAACAACAACAACAACAAATAACAACAACAACAACAATAAATAACAACAGGTAAGACAGTATCAATAAATAAATAACAGGTAAGACAGTATCAACAACAATAAATAAATAAATAAATAGGTAAACAGACAACAATAAATAACAAAATAAATAAATAACAGGTAAGACAGTATCAACAATAAATAACAATAACAGGTAAGACAGTATCAACAAATAACAATAACAACAGGTAAGGACAGTATCAACAATAACAAATAAATAAATAGGTAAGACAGTATCAACAACAACAACAACAGGTAAGGACAGTATCAACAACAACAAACAAACAGGCAAGAAACAGCATCAACAACAACAACAGGTATGACAGTATCAACAACAACAACAACAACAGTAAGACAAATAACAACAACAACAACAACAGGTAAGACAGTATCAACAAATAACAACAACTACAGGTAAGACAGTATCAACAATAACAACAATAGGTAAGACAGTATTAACAACAACAATAAATAAATAGGTAAGACAGTATCAATAAATAAATAAATAAATAAATAGGTAAGACAGTATAACAACAACAACAACATAGGTAAGACAGTATAACAACAATAAATAACAATAGGTAAGACAGTATAACAACAACAACAAATAAATAACAACAGGTAAGACAGTATCAACAAATAACAACAACAACAGGTAAGACAGTATCAACAAACAACAACAACAGGTAAGACAGTATCAACAACAACAACAACAGGTAAGACAGTATCAACAACAAATAACAACAACAGGTAAGACAGTATCAACAACAACAATAAATAGGTAGAGACAGTATCAATAAATAACAACAATAACAGGTATATCAACAATAAATAACAAATAAATAGGTAAGACAGTACACAACAACAATAACAATAGGTAAGACAGTATTAACAATAAATAATACAGGTAAGACAGTATCAACAATAAATAAATAACTACAGGTAAGATACAGTATCAATAAATAAATAAATAACAACAGGTAAGAGATAGTAATAAATAAACAACAAATAAATAACAACAACAGGTAAGACAGTATCAACAACAACAACAACAACAGGTAAGACAGTATCAACAACAACAAACAACAAATAACAACAACAACAGGTAAGACAGTATCAACAACAACAACAACAGGTAAGACAGTATCAACAAATAACAACAAATAACAAATAAATAACTAAGGTAAGACAGTATCACAACAACAAATAAATACAGGTAAGACAGTATCAACAACAACAATAACAACAGGTAAGACAGTACAACAACAAATAACAACAACAGGTAAGACAGTATCAACAACAATAAATAAATAGGTAAGGACAGTATCAACAACAAATAACAATAACAGGTAAGACAGTATCAACAAATAACAACAACAACAGGTAAGACAGTATCAACAACAACAAATAACAAATAAAAGGTATGACAGTATCAACAACAACAACAACAACAGGTAAGACAGTATCAACAACAACAACAACAGGTAAGACAGACAACAACAACAACAACAAATAGTAAGACAGTATCAACAACAACAACAATAACAGGTAAGAGACAGTATCAATAAATAAATAAATACAACAGGTAAGACAGTATCAACAACAACAACAACAATATAAAAAGACAGTACAATAAATAAATAACAGGTAAGACAGTATTAACAACAAATAACTACAGGTAAGGACAGTATCAACAAAAACAACAATAAATAACAACAGGTAAGACAGTATCAACAAATAAATAAATAAATAACAGGTAAGACAGTATAACAACAACAAAAACAGGTAAAGACAGATCAACAACAACAAATAACAACAGGTAGACAGTATCAACAATAAACAACAACAGGTAAGACAGTATCAACAACAACAACAACACAGGTAAGACAGTATCAACAACAACAAATAACAGGTAAGACAGTATCAACAACAACAAATAGGTAAGACAGTATCAACAAATAACAACAACAATAGGTATGACAGTATTAACAATAAAATAAATAACAGGTATGACAGTATCAACAAAAACAACAATAACAGGTAAGACAGTATCAACAAATAAATAAATAAATAACAGGTAGACAGTATTAACAAATAACAAATAACAATAGGTAAGACAGTATCAACAATCAACAAATCAAATTAACAGGTAAGACAGTATCAACAACAACAACAACTACAGGAAGACAGACAACAACAACAATAACATGAAGACATATCAACAACAACAACAACAAATAGGTAAGACAGTATCAACAACAACAACAACACAGGTAAGACAGTATCAACAACAACAACAACAGGTAAGACAGTATCAACAACAACAACAAATAACAGGTAAGACAGTATAACAACAACAAATAAATAAATAGGTAAGACAGTATCAACAAATAACAACAACAGGTAAGACAGTATCAACAATAACAAATAAATAACAGGTAAGACAGTATCAACAACAACAAATAAATAACAGGTAAGACAGTATCACAACAACAAAGAAGACAGATCAACAACAAAAATAACAAAGGTAAGACAGATAACAATAACAACTAAGAAGACAGTATCAACAATAAATAACAAATAAATAACAGGTAGATAAACAATAAATAAATAACAAATAAATAGGTATGACAGACAATAAATAAATAAATAACTACAGGTAAGACAGTATTAAATAACAACAACAAATAGGTAAGACAGTATTAACAATAAATAAATAAATAAATATAAGACAGTAACAATAACAACAATAATAAATAGGTAAGACAGTATCAATAACAACAATTAAATAACAGTATGACAGTATCAACAAATAACAACAACAACAGGTAAGACAGTATCAACAACAACAACAAAACAACAGGTATGACAGAGACAACAACAACAACAACAGGTAAGACAGTATCAACAACAACAACAACAGGTAAGACAGTATCAACAACAACAACAACAACAGGTAAGACAGTATCAACAACAATAAATAAATAAATAAAAGACAGTATCAATAACAACAACAAATAACAGGTAAGATAGTATCAATAAATAAATAAAATAACAGGTAAGACAGTATTAACAAATAAATAATAAATAAATAAATAAATAAATAGGTAAGACAGTATCAACAATAAATAATATAGGTAAGATGTATTAACAATAAATAAATAACTACAGGTAAGACAGTATTAAATAAATAAATAAATAACAATAGGTAAGACGTATCAACAATAACAATTAACAATAGGTAAGACAGTATCAACAACAACAACAACACAGGTAAGACAGTAACAACAACAACAACAAATAAAGGTAAGACAGTATCAACAACAACAAATACAGGTAAGACAGTATCAACAACAAATAACAAATAAATAGTAAGACACAACAACAATAAATAAATAGGTAGACAACAATAAATAAATAATACAGGTAAGACAGTATTAACAATAATAGTAGGACAGTATTAACAACAATAACAACAATAAATAAATAGGTAAGAGACAGTATCAATAAATAAATAAATAGGTAAGAGACAGTATTAACATAATAAATAATAAATAGGTAAGACAGTAATAACAACAATAAATAACAGGTAAGATAGTATCAATAAATAAATAATAGGTAAGACAGTATCAAATAAATAAACAATAACAACAACAGGTAAGATAAAGTATCAACAACAACAACAGGTAAGACGTATATCAACAACAACAACAACATAGGTAACAGTATCAACAACAAATGTAACAACAAATATATAAACACAACAACAACAACAGGTAAGACAGTATCACAAATAAATAAATACAACAGGTAAGACAGTATTTAAATAAATAAATAGGTAAGACAGTATTAAATAAATAAATAAATAAAGGTAAGACAGTATTAACAATAAATATACAGGTAAGACAGTATTAACAAAATAACAATAGGTAAGACAGTATTAACAAATAAATAAATATAAGGTAAGACAGACAATAACAACAATAGGTAAGACAGTATTAAATAAATAAATAAATAAATAAATAAATAGGTAAGACAGTATCAATAAATAAATAAATAAATAGGTATAAAAGACAGTATCAACAACAACAACAAATAACAGGTAAGACAGTATCAACAAACAAACAACAATATAAAGACAGCATCAACAAACAACAACAACAACAGGTAAGACAGTATTTACAACAAATAAATAACTACAGGTAAGACAGTATCAATAACAACAAATTAAATAGATGGACAGTATCAACAATAAATAAATATAAAGACAGTATCAACAACAACAATAGGTAAGACACAATAAATAGGTAAGATAGTATTAACAATAACAACAAATAATAAAGGTATATATTAATAAATAATAAATAAATAGGTAAGACAGTAATAACAATAACAATAATAGGTAAGATAGTAATAACAATAACAATAACAATAACAGGTAAGACAGTATAACAAATAACAACAAATAAATAAATAACAACAGGTAAGACAGTATCAACAACAACAACAGGTAAGGACAGTATCAACAACAACAACAACAACAGGTAAGACAGTATCAAAACAACAAATAACAACAACATAAAAGACAGATAACAAATAGGTATGACAGTATCAACAACAACAACAAATAGGAAGACAGTATCAATAACAAATAAATATGTATGTATAGACAACACAATAAATAATAGGTAAGATAGACAACAATAAATAAATAAATAGGTAAGATAGTAATAACATAAATAAAGGTAAGATAAAATAACAATAACAATAAATAAATAGGTAAGAAGGTAGACAATAAATAAATAAATAAATAGGTAAGATAGTATTAAATAAATAAATAACAAATAACAGGTAAGACAGAATAAATAAATAAATAAATATCAAGAAGACAGTATCAACAAATAACAACAGGTAAGACAGTATCAACAACAACAAACAAATAACAAAAGACAGTACAAATAAACAACAACAACAGGTAAGACAGACAACAACAACAACACAGGTAAGACAGTATCAACAAATAAAGACAAAATAACAACAACAACAAATAATAAAAGACAGTAACAATAAATAACAATAAATAAATAGGTATGACAACAACAATAAATAAATAAGAAGACAACAATAACAAATAATAAGGTAAGACAGACAATAACAATAATAATAATAGGTAAGACAGTATTAACAAATAAATAACAAAATAGGTAAGACAGTATCAACAATAAATAAAATAACAGGTAAGATAGTAATAACAAATAACAATAAATAAATAGGTAAGACAGTATCAAAATAAATAAATAAATAAATATAAGACAGTAATAAATAAATAAATAAATAACAATAAATAGGTAAGACAGTATCAACAACAACAACAACAACAACAACAGGAATATATATCAACAACAACAACAACAACAGGTAAGACAGTACAACAACAACAATAACAACAGGTAAGCAGTATCAATAACAACAACAACAGGTAAGACAATAACAACAATAAACAACAAATAGGTAAGACAGTATCAACAAATAAATAAATAAATAAATAGGTAAGATAGTATCAATAAATAAATAAATATACAGGTAAGACAGTATTAAATAAAATAAATAGGTAAGACAGAAATAAATAAATAACAATAAATAACAGGTATGACAGTAATAACAAATAAATAATAGGTAAGATAGTATTAACAATAACAATAAATAGGTAAGAGACAGATAACAAATAAATAAATAACATAGGTAAGACAGTATAACAATAAATAACAGGTAAGACAGTATCAACAACAACAATAAATAAATAACAAAGGTAAGACAGTATCAACAACAACAACAGGAAGACAGTATCAACAAATAACAACAACAGGAAGACAGTATCAACAACAACAACAAACAACAGGTAAGACAGTATCAACAACAACAACAAATAAAGACAACAAAACAGGTAAGACAGTACAACAACAATAAATAATAAGGTAAGACAGTATCAACAAATAAATAAATAAGGTACATAGACAACAACAAATAGGTAAGACAGTATCAATAACAAATAAATAACAACAACAGGTAAGATAGTATAACAATAACAATAAATAAGACAGTAATAAATAAAATAGGTAAGACAGTATCAACAACAATAAATAACAACAATAGGTAAGACAGTATTAATAAATAACAAATAACTAAGGTAAGACAGTATCAACAAATAAATAATAATAACAATAAATAACAGGTAAGATAGTATAACAACAAATAATCAACAACAAAGTAAAGACAGTATCAACAACAACAACAACAACAGGTAAGACAGTAACAACAAAACAACAACAGGTAAGACAGTATCAACAACAACAAATAACAAATAGGTAAGACAGTATCAACAAATAAATAACAGGTAAGACAGTATCAACAATAACAACAGGTATAGTATCAATAACAACAATAAATAAATAACAGGTAAGACAGACACAATAAAATAATAAGGTAAGACAGTATCACAACAATAAATACAGGTAAGACAGTAATAAAACAATAACAATAAATAGGAAGACAGTATTAACAATAAATAATAAATAAATAACAGGTAAGACAGTATCAACAATAACAAGTATGACAGTATAACAATAAATAATAAATAACAGGTAAGACAGTATCAACAACAACAACAACAACAACAACAACAGGTAAGACAGCATCAAACAACAACAACAGGTAAGACAGTATCAACAAACAACAACAACAACAACAACAGGTAAGACAGTATCAACAATAACAACAGGTAAGACAGTATCAACAATAAATAAATAAATAACAGGTAAGACAGTATCAAATAACAACAAATAGGTAAGACAGACAATAATAACAGTAAGACAGTATAACAACAAATAACAACAATAGGTAAGACAGACAACAACAATAATAGGTAAGACAGTATCAACAATAACAAATAAATAGGTAAGACAGTATTAACAAATAACAATATAGGTAAGACAGACAATAACAAATAAATAGGTAAGATAGTATTAAATAACAAATAAATAAATAAATAGGTAAGTATCAACAATAAATAAATAGGTAAGACAGTATCAACAACAAAGGCAAGACAGTACAACAACAACAACAACAACAGGTAAGACAGTATCAACAACAACAACTACAGGTAAGACAGTATCAACAATAACAATAGGTAAGACAGCATTAAACAACAACAACAACAACAGGTAAGACAGACAACAACAATAAACAGGTAAGACAGACAACAACAATAAATAACTACAGGTAAGGACAGTATACAACAATAACAACAAATAAATAAATAACAGGTAAGACAGTATTAACAATAAATAACAATAAATAAATAAATAGGTAAGACAGTATCAATAAATAAATAACAGTAAAGGACAGTATTAACAATAACAATAAATAACAGGTAAGACAGTATCAACAACAACAACAACAACAACAAAAAGGTAAGACAGTATCAACAAATAACAACAGGTAAGACAGTATCAACAACAACAACAATAAATAACAAGGTAAGACAGTATCAACAACAACAACAGGTAAGACAGTAACAAATAAATAACAAATAACAGGTAAGACAGTATCAACAACAACAACAACAATATAGGTAAGACAGACAACAAATAACATATGACATAACAAATAACAACAACAGGTAAGACAGTATCAACAACAACAATAACAATATAAGATAGACAATAACACAAATAAATAAATAGGTAAGACAGTATCAATAATAACAATAAATAGGTAAGACAGTATTAACAATAACAACAGGTGACAGTATCAACAACAACAAATAAATAAATAACAAGGTAAGACAGTAATCAACAACAACAACAAATAACAGGTAAGACAGTATCAACAACAACAACAACAACAACAGGTAAGACAGTATCAACAACAACAACAACAGGAAGACAGTATCAACAACAAATAACAATATAAGACAGCAACAACAACAACAACAGGTAAGACAGTATCAACAACAACAATAACACAGGTAAGACAGTATAACAACACAATAAATAGGTAAGACAGTATCAACAATAACAACAATAAATAGGTAAGACAGTATCAACAACAACAAATAAATAACAGGTAAGACAGTATCAACAACAACAAATAAATAACAGGTAAGACAGTATTTAACAACAACAACAAATAAACAGGTAAGACAGTATCAACAAACAAACAAACAACAGGTAAGACAGCATCAACAACAAAATAACAACAACAGGTAAGACAGTATCAACAACAACAACAACAGGTAAGACAGTATCAACAACAACAACAGGTAAGACAGTATCAACAAATAAATAAATAACAAATAAATAAATAAATAGGTAAGACAGTATTAACAACAACAACAACAAATAGGTAAGACAGTATCAACAACAATAATAAGGTAAGACAGTATTAACAAATAAATAAATAAATAAATAGGTAAGACAGTATCAATAATAACAATAAATAAATAGGTAAGACAGTAATAACAATAAATAACAATAACAGGTAAGACAGTATCAACAAATAAATAAACAACAACAGGTAAGACAGTATCAACAACAACAACAAATAACAGGCAAAGACAGTATCAACAACAACAACAACAACAGGTAAGACAGTATCAACAACAACAACAACAGGTAAGACAGTATCAACAACAACAACAACTACAGGTAAGACAGTATCAACAATAAATAAATAGGTAAGACAGTATTAACAACACAATAATAAATAACAGGTAAGACAGATAACAATAAATAACAGGTAAGACAGTATCAACAAATAAATAAATAAATAAATAGGTAAGACAGTATAACAAATAAATAAATAACTACAGGTAAGACAGTATCAACACAAATAAATAGGTAAGAATACAGTATAACAACAAAATAACAACAAAATAGTAAGACAGTATCAACAATTAAATAACAGGTAAGACAGTATCAACAACAAATAAACAAATACAGGTAAGACAGTATCAACAACAACAACAACAACAGGTAAGACAGTATCAACAACAACAACAAATAACAGGTAAAGACAGTATCAACAACAACAACAACTACAGGTAAGACAAAAAATAACAACAACAGGTAAGACATAAAACAACAACAACAACAGGTAAGACAGTATTAACAATAAATAACAGGTAAGACAGTATCAACAACAAATAACAGGTAAGACAGTATCAACAAATAAATAAATACAGAAGACAGTATAACAACAACAACAGGTAAGACAGTATCAACAAACAACAACAAATAACAAATACAGCATAACAAACAACAAATGTAAGACAGTATCAACAAATAAATAAATAAATACAGGTAAGACAGTATCAACAACAAATAGGTAAGACAGACAAATAAATAAATAAATAAATAACAGGTAAGACAGTATACAAATAAATAAATACACAGGTAAGACAGTATCAACAAATAAATAACAAATAAATAGGTAAGACAGTATCAACAAATAAATAACAACATAGGTAAGACAGTATCAACAATAAATAAATAGGTAAGACAGTATCAACAACAACAACAACATATACAACAAATAAATAAATAAATAAATAACAGGTAAGACAGTATCAACAAATAAATAACAACACAGGTAAGACAGTATCAACAACAACAACACAGGTAAGACAGTATCAACAACAACAACAACAACAACAACAACAGGTAAGACAGTATCAACAACAACAACAACAACAAATAACAACAGGTAAGACAGTATCAACAACAACAGGTATGACAGTATCAACAACAAATAACAACAACAGGTAAGACAGTATCAACAACAACAATAAATAAATAATAACAAATAGGTAAGACAGTATTACAATAAATAAATAGGTAAGACAGTATCAACAAATAACAACAACAACAACAGGTAAGACAGTATTAACAAATAACAAATAGGTAAGACAGTATTAACAATAAATAACAACAACAGGTAAGACAGTATCAACAACAACAAATAACAACAACAGGAAGACAGTATCAACAACAAACAACAGGTAGACAGTATCAACAACAACAACAACAACAGGTAAGACAGTATCAACAACAACAACAACAACAGGTAAAGACAGTATCAACAACAAATAAATAAATAAATAGGTAAGACAGTAAATAACAAATAACAACTACAGGTAAGACAGTATCAACAATAACAACAGGTGACAGTATCAACAACAACAACAAATAACAGGTAAGATAGACAAATAAATAAATAAACAAATAACAGGTAAGACAGTATCAACAACAACAACAACTACAGGAAGACAGTATCAACAACAACAACAGGTAAGACAGTATACAAATAACAACAAATAACAGGAAGACAGTATCAACAACAACAACAACAACAGGTAAGACAGTATCAACAAAACAACAACAACAGGTAAGACAGTATCAACAACAACAAACAACTACAGGTAAGACAGTATCAACAACAACAACAACAACAGGTAAGACAGTATCAACAACAACAACAACAACAGGTAAAGACAGTATCAACAACAAATAACAACAACAGGTAAGACAGTATTAACAACAACAACAACAAATAGGTAAGACAACAACAACAACAACAAATAAATATAAAAGACAGTATCAACAACAAATAACAACAAATAACAATAGTAAGACAGTATAAAACAACAAATAACAACAACAAATATAGGTAAAGACAGTATATCAACAATAAATAAATAACAACAGGTAAGACAGTATCAACAACAATAACAATAACAGGTAAGACAGTATCAACAACAAAACAATTAACACAGGTAAGACAAGTATCAACAACAAACAACAGACAGTATCAACAACAACAGGTAAGAGACAGTATCAACAACAAATAAATACACAGGTAAGACAGTATCAATAAAACAATAGGTAAGACAGTACACAACAATAACAATAACACAATAGTAAGACAGACACAACAACAATAGTAAGAACAAATAAATAAATAAATAGGTAAGACAGTATTAACAATAACAATAACAGGTAAGACAGTATTAACAATAACAACAGGTAAGACAAGTATCAACAATAAATAAATAAATAAATAAATAGGTAAGACAGTCAACAATAAATAACAGGTAAGACAGTATCAACAACAACAACAAACAGGTAAGACAGTATCAACAACAACAACAACAACAGGTAAGACAAACAACAACAACAACAACAACAGGTAAGACAGTATCAACAACAACAACAGGTAAGACAGTATCAACAACAACAATAACTACAGGTAAGACAGTATCAACAACAAATAATAAGACAGTATCAACAACAAATAGGTAAGACAGTATCAACAACAACAACAATAGGTAAGACAGCATAACAATAAATAAATAAATAAAGACAGTATACAACAACAATAGGTAAGAATAAATAACAATAAATAAATAACAGGTAAGACAGTATAACAATAAATAAATAACTACAGGTAAGACAGTATCAACAAATAACAACAAAATAAATAAACAACAGGTAAGACAGTATCAACAACAACAACAAACAAACAAATATAAAGACAGTATCAACAAATAACAACAACAACAGGTAAGACAGTATCAACAACAACAAATAACAACAGGTAAGACAGTATCAACAACAAATAAATAAATAAACAGGTAAGACAGTATCAACAAATAAATAACTACAGGTAAGACAGTATCAACAAATAAATAAATAGGTAAGAGACAGTATCAAATAACAACAAATAAATAAATAGGTAAGACAGTATCAACAACAAATAAATAACTACAGGTAAGACAGTATCAACAACAACAAATAACTACAGGTAAGACAGTATCAACAACAACAACAACAAACAACAACAACAGGTAAGACAGTATCAACAACAACAACAACAAATAAACAACAGGTAAGACAGTATCAACAACAACAACAGGTAAGACAGTATCAACAACAACAACAACAACAGGTAAGACAGTATCAACAACAACAACAAATAAATAAAATAACAGGTATAGTATCAACAAATAAGTATCAACAAATAATAAATAACAAATAAATAGTATAGTAACAACAACAAATAGGTAAGACAGTATCAATAAATAACAAATAAATAACAGGTAAGACAGTATCAATAAATAAATAACAATAAAAGGTAAGACAGTATTAACAATAAATAATAGGTAAGACAGTATCAAAAATAAATAACAACAACAACAGGTAAGACAGTATCAACAAACAACAACAACAAACAGGTAAGACAGTATCAACAACAACAAAATAACAGGTAAGACAATAAATAAATAAATAACAGGTAAGACAGTATCAACAACAAATAAATAGGTAAGACAGTACAACAAATAAATAAATATAAGACAGACAACAAATAATAACAACAACAGGTAAGACAGTATTAACAACAATAATAAATACAGGTAAGACAGTATTAACAAATAAATAAAATAAATAACAGGTAAGACAGTATCAATAACAATAACAGGTAAGATAGTATCAACAATAACAATAGGTAAGACAGTATCAATAAATAACAACAATAACAGGTAAGACAGTATCAACAAATAAACAACAACAACAGGTAAGACAGTATCAACAACAACAACAACTGTAAGAGACAGTATCAACAACAACAACAACAACAAATAACAGGTAAGACAGCATACAACAACAACAACAACAACAGGTAAGACAACAATAAACAACAGGTAAGACAGTATCAACAAATAAATAACAAATAACAGGTAAGACAGTATTAACAACAAATAAATAAATAAATAAATAAATAGGTAAGACAGTATTAACAAATAACAACAGGTAAGACAGTATTAACAAATAAATAACAACAAATAGGTAACAGTATTAACAATAAATAACAGGTAAGACAGTATCAACAAATAAACAATAAATAACAGGTAAGACAGTATCAACAACAACAAATAATAACAAACAAACAGGTAAAGACAGCATCAACAACAACAGGTAAGACAGTATCAACAACAAACAACAACACAGGTAAGACAGTATCAACAAACAACAACAAATAACAGGTAAGACAGTATCAACAAATAACAACAACAACAGGTAAGACAGTATCAACAATAAATAAATAACACAGTAAGACAGTATCAACAACAACAGGTAAGACAGTATTAACAACAAATAACAATAATAAATATAAGACAGACAATAAATAAATAAATAACAATAACAGGTAAGACAGTAATAAATAACAAATAAATAAATAAATAGGTAAGACAAATAACAACAACAACAACAGGTAAGACAGTATCAACAAATAACAAATAAATAAATAAGACAGTATCAACAACAACAACAACAGGTAAGACAGTATCAACAACAACAAATAAACAACAGGTAAGACACATCAACAACAACAACAACAACAGGTGACAGTATCAACAACAACAAATAACAACAGGTAAGACAGTATCAACAAATAAAATAACAACAACAGGTAAGAACAGTATCAACAACAACAAATAACAACAGGTAAGACAGTACAACAAATAACAACAATAACAGGTAAGACAGTATCAACAATAAATAACAACAACAGGTAAGACAGTATTAACAATAACAAATAACAACAGGTAAGACAGTATCAACAACAAATAACAGGTAAGACAGTATCAACAACAACAAATAAATAGGTAAGACAGTATTAAATAAATAAATAAATAACAACAATAAATAACAGGTAAGACAGTATCAACAAATAACAACAACAACAACAAACAACAAGGTAAGACAGTATCAACAACAACAACAACAGGTAAGACAGTATCAACAACAACAACAACAATATAAGACAGTATCAACAACAAATAACAACAACAAATAGGTACACAGTATAACAACAACAATAAATAAATAGGTAAGACAGTATCAACAATAAATAAATAAATAAATAGGTAAGACAGTATCAATACAACAATAGGTAAGACAGACAACAACAAATAACAACAGGTAAGACAGTATTAACAATAAATAAATAAATAAATAAATAACAACAATAACAATAATAAGACAGTATCAACAACAATAACAACAAATAAATAACAATAGGTAAGATAGAAATAACAAATAAATAACAACAATAAATAACAGGTAAGACAGTATCAACAACAACAACAACAACAACAAATAACAACAACAGGTAAAGAGGCATCAACAACAACAACAACAACAACAACAACAGGTAAGACATATCAACAACAACAACAAAAAATAACAGGTAAGACAGTATCAACAAACAACAACAACAACAGGTAAGACAGTATCAACAACAACAACAACAACAACAATATAAAGACAGTATCAACAATAAATAACAATAACAATAAATAAATAGGTAAGAACAGTAAATAATAAATAATAAATAACAACAACAACAAATAAATAAATAGGTAAGACAGTATCAACAACAAATAAATAACAATAACAGGTAGTATCAACAATAACAACAACAATAGGTAAGACAGTATCAACAACAAATAAATAAATAACAAATATAAGACAGTATCAACAACAAACAAATAAACAACAACAACAGGTAAGACAGTATCAACAACAACAACAACAGGTAAGACAGTATCAACAACAACAACAGGTAAGACAGTATCAACAACAATAATAACAACAACAGGTAAGACAAGTATCAACAACAACAACAATAGGTAAGACAGTATCAACAACAACAACAACAATAAAAGACAATATCAACAACAAATAAATAACAGGTAAGACAGTATCAACAACAACAACAACAACAGGTAAGACAGTATCAACAATAACAACAACAACAACAGGTAAGACAGTATCAACAACAAAAAATAACAACAATAAAAAGAAGACAGTATCAACAACAAATAACAAATAACAACAAATAGGTAAGACAGTATCAACAACAACAACAACAACAACAGGTAAGACAGTATCAACAACAACAACAACAACAACAACAACAACAACAACAACAGGAAGACAGTATCAACAACAACAACAACAAATAAATAGGAAGACAGACAACAACAACAACAACAAATAACAGGTAAGACAGTACAACAAATAACAAATAAATAAAAGACAGTATCAACAATAAATAAATAAATAAATAACAAATAAATAAATAAATAGGTAAGACAGTATTAAATAAATAACAAATAAAAACAACAACAGGTAAGACAGTATCAACAACAAATAAAAAACAACAACAACAGGTAAGACAGTATCAACAACAACAACAACAACAACAGGTAACAGGTAGTATCAACAACAACAACAACAGGTAAAGACAGTATCAACAACAACAACAACAACAAATAGGAAGACAGTATCAACAACAACAACAAATAAAAGGTAAGACAGTATTAACAACAACAACAGGTAAAGACAGTATCAACAACAACAAATAACAACAACAGGTAAAGAGACAGACACAACAAATAACAATAAATAAATAAATAATAGGTAAGACAGTATTAACAACAAATAAATAAATAAATAAATAGTAAGACAGTACAACAACAATAACAACAACAGTAGGTAAGACAGTATCAACAATAACAACAATAACAAATAACAACAGTAAGACAGTATCAACAACAACAACAGGTAAGACAGTTCAATCAACAACAACAACAACAGGTAAAGACAGTATCAACAACAACAACAGGTAAAGACAGTATCAACAACAACAACAACAGGTAAGACAGTATCAACAACAACAACAACAAATAACAGGTAAGACAGTATCAACACAACAAATAAGACAGTATCAACAACAACAACAACAACAGGTAAGACAGTATCAACAACAACAAATAACAACAACAACAACAGGTAAGACAGTATCAACAATAAATAACAGGTAAGACAGTATCAACAGCAACAAATAAATAAATAAATAAATAACAAATAAATAACAAATAAATAAATAAGGTAAGAGAGAATATCAACAGCAACAAATAACAGGTAAGACAGTATCAACAACAACAATAACAACAAATAGGGAAGATCATCAACAACAACAACAGGTAAGACAGCATCAACAACAACAGGTAAGACAGTATCAACAACAACAACAACAACAACAGGTAAGACAGTATCAACAACAACAGGTAAGACAGTATCAACAACAGCAACAACAACAACAGGTAAAGACAGTATCAACAAATAAATAACAACAACAACAGGTAAGACAGTATCAACAACAACAACAACAATAATAGTAAGACAGTATCAACAACAAATAACAAATAACAGGTAAGACAGTATCAACATAACAATAACAGTAAACAACAACAACAACAACAACAGGTAAGACAGTATCAACAACAACAACAAATAACAGGTAAGACAGTATCAACAACAACAACAACACAACAACAGGTAAGACAGTATCAACAACAAACAACAGGTAAGACAGTATCAACAACAACAGGTAAGACAGTATCAACAACAAATAAACAAATAAAAAACAGGTAAGACAGTAATAACAACAACAAATAAAGACAGTACAACACAGTAAATAGCAACAACAACAGGTAAGACAGCACAACAACAACAAATAAATAGGAAGACAGTATTTAACAGCAAACAAATATAAGACAGTATCAATAAATAAATAACACAGGTAAGATGTCAACAACAACAAATAAATAAATAACAACAAAACAGGTAAGACAGTATTCAACAACAGGTAAGACAGTATCAAGAACAACAACAGGTAAGACAGTATCAACAACAACAACAACAACAGGTAAGACAGTATCAACAACAACAACAACAACAGGCACAACACAACAAAAACAGGTAAGACAGTATCAACAACAAAAACAGGTAAACAGACAATAACAACAATAACAACAACAGAGTAAAGACAGTATCAACAACAACAACAACAACAATATAAAAGCAGTATCAACAACAACAACAACAATAATAAGGTAAGACAGTATCAACAAACAACAAATAAATAATAACACAAATAACAAATAACAACAACAGGTAAGACAGTATCAACAAATAAATAAATAAATAAATAACAACAACAGGTAAGACAGTATCAACAGCAACAACTAAATAGGTAAGATTAGTATCAACGAACAACAACAACAACAGGTGTAAGACAGTATCAACAAATAGCAGCAACAAATAGGTAAGACAGTATCAACAACAACAACAACAACAAACAGGTAAAGACAGTATCTACAACAACAACAACAACAGGTAAAACAGTATCTTCAGCACAACAACAACAGGTAAGACAGTATCATCAACAACAACAAGTAAATAAATAAAAGGTAAGACAGTATCAACAAAAAGCAAAAAACAGGTAAAACAGTATCAACAAACAAAACAAATATAAGACAGTATTTTAACAAAACAACAACAGGTAAGACAGTATCAACAATAAATAAATAACAACAACAGGTAAAGCAGTATCTTCAGCAACAACAACATGTAAAGCAGTATCTTCAGCAACAACAACATGTAAAGCAGTAACTTCAGCAACAACAACATGTAAAGCAGTATCTTCAGCAACAACAACATGTAAAGCAGTATCTTCAGCAACAACAACAGGTAAAGCAGTATCTTCAGCAACAACAACAGGTAAAGCAGTATCTTCAGCAACAACAACAGGTAAAGCAGTATCTTCAGCAACAACAACAGGTAAAGCAGTATCTTCAGCAACAACAACAGGTAAAGCAGTATCTTCAGCAACAACAACATGTAAAGCAGTATCTTCAGCAACAACAACAGGTAAAGCAGTATCTTCAGCAACAACAACAGGTAAAGCAGTATCTTCAGCAACAACAACAGGTAAAGCAGTATCTTCAACAACAACAACAGGTAAAGCAGTATCTTCAGCAACAACAACAGGTAAAGCAGTATCTTCATCAACAACAACAGGTAAAGCAGTATCTTCAGCAACAACAACAGGTAAAGCAGTATCTTCAGCAACAACAACAGGTAAAGCAGTCTTCAGTATCTTCAACAACAACATGTAAAGCAGTATCTTCAGCAACAACAACATGTAAAGCAGTATCTTCAGCAACAACAACATGTAAAGCAGTATCTTCAGCAACAACAACAGGTAAAGCAGTATCTTCAGCAACAACAACATGTAAAGCAGTATCTTCAGCAACAACAGGCAAGACAGTTAAAGATAAAACAAGTTTGACCAGGGGAATATAAATCACGCGAGTGTTCAGTAAAAAGTAGGAAAAGATAATCACATTTAATTAGACGAAGAAGTTGATAAACACGATTTTATGAACTGGTGATAAAAATAAAGAAGGAAGAAAAGGACAGAGTTAATGAAGATTAAATATAGAGAAGAAAGATTTAAAGATTGAACGAACTGTAATGACAAAGAAGAGGAGGAGGAGGAGGATAAGATAAAGTGCAAGATTAAGGAGGAAGAGGAGACTGTGAAGAATAAGGAGAATGATGAGGATCGGGAGGCAGGAGAAAGGGAGGAGAGAAACAGCAGCAGCATCAGCGACAGAAAGCTAAAGATGAAGAAAAAGCGAACAAAAAGAAGAGCAAGAGAGAGGATTAAAAATAAAAACAACATGGCCACAAGGCAGAGCTAACACCTGGGTCATAACAGCGGGGTAATTCTTTAACACCCTGACAGACTACTCCGTAACCTAACTTACTCTAATGTATCCTAATGTAATCTAATGTAACCTAACTTAATCTAATTTAACCAAACCTAATGGTAACCTAACTTAACATGCCTAATAAAACCTTACCCAAATTAATTTAACCTAACCTAAGTTAATCTACCTTAACCTAATCCCCCCCCCCAGGTAGTGTTAGGATGATTAATCTTCAAGTAAAATAAGCTAGGGTGTCTAATTTTCAGGTGATCCGTAATATGCAAGCAATTATTAGTTTCATGTCAATTTACGCCAGTGTGCCTTGAAATATTCACGGTATCTGGTGTAACAGGTCCAGAGATCTTTGTTTAAATTGTTGGCTCTTGATGACCTCCAATATATATATATATATATATATATATATATATATATATATATATATATATATATATATATATATATATATATATATATATATATATTAGTCAAGATCATTTTATGTTCTTGGTGTTTTACATTTACTTTGTTCAAGGACTTTACTATATGATGCTCACCGAGGTGTTGTCAGCAGAAGGGTGGAGTAAATGGTCAGACGCTGCAGGAACACGACCATCTTGGGCAGTTTCGAAACATGTGGTCAGGCAAGTAATGTGTGGAAATGGTAAACAAACTCGGAATTTACTGATTGTCAAGGTGAATAAGGCGGTGGCTCGAGGTAGTACTGTGTACCTTTGTCTACATACAGCGGTTCCCAAACTGGGGGCTCCTGAAATATATATATATATATATATATATATATATATATATATATATATATATATATATATATATATATATATATATATATATAACAAAAGTATGCCTGTGTATTTGTTTGTTTGTGTGTCACACGAGAATCTCGAAACTACTTTACCGATCTGTAGTGATGATGGATGGTGTTATATGCAGTGATGATGGATGGTGTTATGTAGTGATGATGGATGATATGTAGTGATGATGGATGTTGTTATATGTAGTGATGATGGGTGGTGTTATATGTAGTGATGAAGGATGGTATTTATGTAGTGATGATGGGTGTTATATGTAGTGATGATTAGACAATAAATAATAATTTAATGCTAAAAATATACTTTGCTGTACCGTTGTAGTGAATTTCATACACCGTTAATGAACTATTGATGGAAGAAGAAGTTTTGGGGACTGAACAGTAGTTGCAAACAGGAAGTTGCTCAGAGAGACAGACTACTCAGTTGAAGTTCTGGTGAATGTTCTTGAAGAAAATAGAGCCTCACCTGGTGCCTGATCAAGCAAATTCTTATGAACAGATCTTGCAAGCAATACAAGCGGAGCAGGTATGATCTTTCTCGTACTTTGCTGTACCGTTGTAGTGGAATCCCATACACCGTTAATGAACTATTGATGGAAGAAGAAGTTTTGGGGGACTGAACAGCAAGTTTGCAACAGGAAGTTGCTCAGAGAGACAGACTACTCAGTTGAAGTTCTCCGGTGAATGCTCTGAAGAAAATGAGCCTCACCTGCGCCTGATCACAAATTTATGAACAGATCTTGCAAGCAATACAAGCGGAGCAGGAGGTATGATCTTTTCTCGATGCACTCTTGGTGGACAGGAAAACATTCCTAATCAACCTTCTGTTGGGCCAAAGACGTCATCAGGTAAATCGTTTACCAGCATCTCAGGCATTGCTGCAACACCATTTAGAAGGAGGACGTACTGCACACACTCGAACTTAAACTGCCTCAACCTCGCTCACAATGAGAATCCAGTGCAACATCAAAAAGGATCAAAGGCAAAACTCTTAGAAAAATGGAGCTCTCATAGTCTGATGAATGCACTATGTCTCACAAGTTAGCGTTTGACGCATTGGACAGACCTTGCAAGACATATAAAAATGACCAGGTCATGGGTGGCATTACAACGTCATTGCTGGAGACTTTCGCCAGACCCTACCTGTCAATCCTCGAAGCACTCCTGCTGATGAACTAAATGCGTGCCCTCAAGGCATCATACCTTTGGACAAGTGTCTTAGACACTCACCCTATCCACAAACACAGAGTACATCTACAAGGAGATCAGGATGCTGGACGGTTTGGTAAACCTTCTACTGGCAGATTGGGAATGGAACTTTCCCTGCTGACCAGAAGGACAAATATTCATTCCTCAAGGATGTGGAAATGTTGTAAAGTCTCAACTGAGCTACTCAACATGGTCTACCCAAACATTATCCACCACTACAAGGATCACAAGTGGCGTGCAAAGCGCAATTCTGGCACCAAAGAATGAAACAGCAGCTGAAATCAACATGACTTCACCCAGACAGCTTCCCAGGCAGTGAGACTGCATTCAAATCTTGCCCACACAGTAATCGACCAGGACCAAGCAGTCCAGCACCCTGCAGAATTCCTAATTCTTTGGAGCCCGCTGGAATGCCTCCTCACCACCTCACTCACGATTGGAACCCTATAATGCTCTAAGAAATCTTGAACCACCAATCCTGCAATGGCACAAGACTGGTGGTGAAGGACATGATGCCACATTTACTGGAAGCTACAATACTGACAGGAAAAGCTAAAAGGAGAGGACGTGTTTATACCAAGGATACCTCTCATCACCACTGACTCCAAGTGTCAGAGTTCAAACGACTTCAGGTCCAGAGTGGAACTGGCAAAAATCTGTACATACTCTGTTCTAATGGTAAAAACCAAAATGTGGTTTACCTTATGCACTACAGTGAGACAATGTGGAGCCTCGCAAAGGGTGCTGTCTTACCGTGGCCTAGGTGAAAGAGTGCCCGGAGGGCGGTTTTTTTATATATATATATATATATATATATATATATATATATATATATATATATATATATATATATATATATATATATATATATATATATATATATATATATATATATATATATATATATATATTTGTAACCGGTCGGAATTTACTGGACTTTAATTTCACTTGACTTGAGGTTTATTAAAGATTATTAGATGGTAATTGCAAAGCGTGCCCTTTGAGAGGAATCCTGAACCAGCACAAGAACACTTAAATTTACTAAACAAAATGACTTGTCCATGACCTGTGGAAGGCTCTGTGACTGGGATGAATGAGACACACTGTTAAATTTACACTTATATTCTCCATCCAACACTCAAACATAATCAAATAATGTACACCAATATGTGCACCTCTTAACCTGAACTTAAAATACTACTCTGGGGAATAAAAAGTTATATTACCAATGTTGAAAATTATTAGAACCCCAGGCAATGCCTCATTAGGACACAATAAGTTTAAAGTAGTAAGAAATGTTGCTTGCACACATGAACCAGGCCTTAAGGGCTTTCAACAAGATAATATCAATCACTGAGAAGATACTATAAAAAATAGAAATCAAGAACTCTACAATGAATAGGCCTTTAAGGGCACTTAACAAAATGATATAGTACTGAGAAAAATGGTATAAAAAATAGAACTTTACACTCCACTCCTGAGTAGGCACTGCAGGGCACTCAGCAAAAAATTATATTACCCCAACAGCAAATAACAGATACACACCTCCTAACCTAACTTAAACACCACTTGGGGAACAAGGGTTAAGTACCTGAGATTGAAATTATAAGGAAATATTAAATGCAATACAGCCTTCATTAGTAACTGAAAAAATATCTTAAGTACACAAAAAATATTATCACTATTATTAAGAAGTTACTGAGTCCACTAACACCCATGAACTATGCTTCCTAACCTAACATTATAGTGACCCACCTGCACTCCGTTTTTTAGGCACAACCAATAACAGGCACCTGCAGTTTAAGGCCCAATCTAGCCTTTTCTCAACCTTGAAATGTACCTCAAGTTCCACTCGGACTCTTGGTCCCAGTGTGTGACCCTGCATCACTCAACTGGCTTCACTTAATTCCCCAGTACATCCATATGAAACGGAAGGGAGGAGCCACTCCAGACCTTTTTGTACAGTTGAGAGAAGCTTCAGCTTCCTGTTAGTAAAATGTTTCACTAAGCTGCTTGAAGATATGTGGGTATGGTGAGCTGAGGTAGAGGAGAGCTGATGACCCCAAACGATCGTCGCTGCCGTTAGTTGGGCACCTAGACAGCTGGGTTCACTCCAACTCTCACCATACTCAACAGGTAGCTCAAACCCAGGTCAGTGGATGGTCATACAGCCTGCTTCACCACTCGTGTCCCATACGGCCAGGGGCGTTATCAAACCTATGCGGGGCTCCATAGAACCTTGTTAAAACTGATGTTAACAAACGAAGGAAACCAGGTCACGCGATCCGCCTCCTGGGTACAGCACAGAAGTGGTCCTCGTTTAAATATTAATGTTGTTTTCAAAGTATGACTCAAACTATTACCAATATGTTAATAAGGAATAGCCCGGGTTTGAATGTAAATGAAGTAAGCGATGTATTCCATGTAGCTAATGTAATTAATTATGTAGTCAGACAGGAAACACTGCAGCTCAGAAATCAAACAACATAAGTATAATATCAGAACTGCATCTGGAAAGCAGTGCCTTGTCTGTTCATGTTAGGAATAATAATCACCCCACATTGCTTGGGAAAGCTAGAAGTATCTTAAATCATCTTGTGTCACAGAAAGACTTCTGGGTTGAAGTTAGTTTGATTACAAATTCAAAAATCAATAAACCTTAGTGATGGTCAGTCTCAAACTGATAATATGTTGCTATAAATTATTTGTCAGTGGCCCAAGGTTAAAACTGCTTTGAAAAACCTTGATCTTGATGTATGATGTGTTATTTTGTGGGTCCCTTTTTCTGACCTGACCTGTCTAGTCACGTCACCACCTCTCTAAGCTTCCCTTACGGAAGTTGTGTTGGTGTGATTAGTGGATGTCATCATTATGACTGACCTCATGTTTTAGGTCACCCTGTATATTTAAGCCTCTTCTGTCCATGTAATCTAGTTGTTCTGAAGATGTTCCTGAATAAAGACGAAAGCCAAGGTACTGCTGTTTCCATTTTCCTGGTGTGATTTTATCAAAATATATATATATATCTTTGAACTCAGCACGCCAATGGCGTTTGAAATTTTAATATATATATATATATATATATATATATATATATATATATATATATATATATATATATATATATATATATATATATATATATATATATATACATTATTATATATATATATATATATATATATATACTTCATTTTAGTTCATATAACACGGGACTTTGAACATATAATCAACGACTCACCAGCAAGGAATCGAACCTCGACCTACTGGTGGGTCAGGAAGCTTACCGGCTAGGCCACAAGGACACTAAAAGCAGTTCTAGACTCTGTTATATTTCACACAAAGCCTGTTCATCGAGCTGATGGCGCTGTGAACCTCATTGGGAAACTGCCCGTGCCTCTTATGTGGTGTCAGTAGCATTTTACCGAATCCAGCTGGTATGAAACCGAGGTACATATATATACTTCATTTTTAGTCCATATAACACGCACACTTTGAACATATCAACGATCTCACCAGCAAGTGAACTTGGTGGGACTACGTTATCGGTCACAGCACTTAAGCTGATGGCGCCGTTAAACTGCCCGTGCCTCTTATGTGGTGTCAGTAGCATTTTACCGAATCCAGCTGGTATGAAACGCGAGGTACATATATATACTTCATTTTTAGTCCATATAACACGCGGACTTTGAACATATAATCAACGACCTCACCAGCAAGGAATCGAACCCTCGACCTACTGGATTCGGTAAAATGCTACTGACACCACATAAGAGGCACGGGCAGTTTCCCAATGAGGTTCACGGCGCCATCAGCTCGATGAACAGGCTTTGTGTGAAATATAACAGAGTCTAGAACTGCTTTTAGTGTCCTTGTGGCCTAGCCGGTAAGCGTTCCCTAGTCCCACCCAGTAGGTCGAGGGTTCGGTTCCTTGCTGTTGAGGTCGTTGATTATATATATATATATATATATATATATATATATATATATATATATATATATATTAGGGTGGTCCTTATTTTTCAACTTCGGAATTTTTTACCACAGGCCCTGCTAAAAGTGTCCACTTAGGACAAAAACATTGTGTGTAGAGTTACTTTTAAATTTATTAATATTTAGAGGTTGCTCAAAGCTGTCAAAAATTAAGTAATCGATGTAGTGGATTACTTTGTAGCCGATTACGCCCACCACTAGTGCGTCGCATTTGGCACGATTGTGGTGAGTTTTTGCTGGTCGTGGGGAAATTAGAAACAGTTCTGCAGAATATTTTCATTATTAATTTATATTAATAGTCAATTTCTTTATTCCTCAGGTCAAAATGGCTAATGCAGGAGTAAAAACACGAGAAAATGTGTCTTTGATAAAGACATTATGTGATGACATTACAGGGGCTAAGTTACCTTCAAACAGGCAAGTGTTACAGTATTTTTTAAGCCTGCATCGCATACAGAAAAAACCCGTCAGAGTGGCAGCTGGGGAAGTCACAGACAAAGTTCTTCAATTTTGGACAAAATCAAACATTCCCACACACCTCAAACCAGATTGTGTGAATCAAGTGCACAAAATGTTTGACAAGTGGAATAGTTTGAAAAAGAACTCTTCAAGAAAGACAGAAACTCAAAAGCAGAAAGAGAAAGAGTTCACTGATACATTTGAAGATCTCTTTGACATTGCACATGTGAATGCTTTGAATATGATGACAGTTCAGGAGGATAAGGATTTCTTAATAGCGCAACGAGAAAATGGGCGTCGTGGGGTAATGTCATCTCTTGACAAAGTATTCCAGAAAAGACAGAAACGACGAGAAAAAACTCTCAAGAAAGCAATGAAAAGGAAGTTGGCTGCAGACAGTGCAGAGGATGAAGCCAAAAAATGCCAGGCCATCGTTGTCTTGGACAGCAGTAGTACGTCTTCTTCTGAGGAATCCAACCCAGTTCCTGGCCCATCAGCACTTCAAACTCCACCTGCTGTCAAGAAGCGTGGGCGAAAAGAAGTTCTAACTCCAGAACTTTCTGCAGCATTAGATCGGACCAAGTCCTCAGATAGAATGGCCATGCACATTGTCACCCAAATGCTCGGAGTCTGGGCCATGATGTCAGTGAATTGATTCTGAATCGATCAAGCATCAGGAGGAAACGTCAGCATCATCGCAGAAGCAGGGCAGCTGAAATCCTTTCAAACTTCAAACCAGAGTCAGTTTTAATTGTTCACTGGGATGGTAAATTGATGCCTGATTTGACGGGGCATGGGGGCCATGTTGACAGACTCCCAGTTCTTGTCTCAGTCAATGGCACCTCCCAACTTCTTGCTGTTCCAAAACTTCCCTCTGGTACCGGTGATGAACAAGCAAAAGCTGTTGTGAAGGCTTTGCAGCAATAGCACATTGCAGACATCGTGCTTGGCATGTGTTTTGATACAACAAGCTCAAATACTGGTCACCACAAGGGTGCGTGTGTCAAAATTGAGCAGTTGCTGGGTCGTGATTTGCTATATTTTGCCTGCCGCCACCATGTACTAGAACTTGTAGCTGGAGCTGCTTTTGAAGCTGTAATGGGGCACTCAGCTGCTCCTGACATACAGCTGTTCCGAAGATTCCATGCCAAATGGGAACAAATTGACAAGCAGAAGTTTGAAGACTCCTCCACCGACGATCTGGCAGAAGAATCGGTCAGAGCTGTTAGGGACGATCTAACCAACTTTATTGAGAAGGCTCTATTGGAGACACAGCTTCGAGATGATTATCGAGAGCTGCTAGAGCAGGCCTCCATCTTCCTTGGCACATCACCTTCCCGGGGAGTACGATTTTCTGCTCCTGGTGCAATGCACCAAGCACGATGGATGGCAAAAACCATTTATTCCTTCAAAGTGTGGTTATTCCGTTCTCAGTTTAAGCGTACTCCAAAGGAGAACAGAGGACTAAGAGATTTGTGCATTTTCTTTGCCGGAATATATGTGAAGGCTTGGACAACTGCTCCACTTGCTGCAAAGGCACCAAAAGGAGATCTGATGTTGCTTAAAGCTCTACAAGACTACAGTACCATCAGCGATGCCCTATCAAAGGCAACTTTCCACAAAATGATGAGACACCTCTGCTACTTGTCAGAAGAGTTGGTTGCATTGGCCTTCTTTGATGACGATGTTCTCCCAGCAGTGAAGGACCACATGTTGGAAACTATGAACACCGTTATTGGAGAAGAAAAGCATGTCAAACGGGTTACAATCAATCCAGACACACTCCAAGTGAAGAACCTATATGATTTCACGACAAAGAACACAAAGTCATTTTCAAAAAGCTCAACTTGAATACAGATTTCCTGGCCCTCCCAGTAGAACAGTGGAAATATGATCCTGGCTTCCAAAATGCAAAATCCAGTGTACAAGCTTTGTCTGTGATCAATGATCATGCAGAAAGAGGAGTAGCCTTAGTCCAAGATTTCTCAGGCCGCATCACCAAGGACGAACAGCAACTGCAGTATCTACTGCAGGCAGTTGCTGACCACAGGAAATCATTCCATAATGCCTTCAAGCAGACCTTACTGGGCGACAAAGAGTGAGACTGGTCCTCATGCGACCCCTGCCTTGAGCAGCTAATACCCACTTAGACTAAGTGGGGCGGGACCCAGGCTTGGAGGCTAGGAAATGATGTGTTATGAACATTAAGCATAGGCATAATATTGTTAAATTTCATTTGACTTGAGCAACCTCTAATTATTAAGATATTTAAAAAAAATATATTACAGGCAATGTTTCTACCCCAAATGGAAACTTTTGCCAGGGTCTGTGACAAAAACATGGCAAATTTTGTTTTTTGCCCCAAAATAAGGACCACCGCAAAATAAGGTCGTCTGACGGAATTCAGCGCTCCAGTGAGAGTTTCTGGAAGTATACGATATTAAATGTAATTTACCGAATTAATATGGCCACGAAGAATGAAATTAAATGACATTATTAAATTTGAAATTTTTAAAGATCGTTTCTCAGTCTAAATATGTCACGGGTGTCCCAATAAAGTTATTAGTAGGCGGAAAATATGTCACGTAGGCCTAAGCTAACGCCTTGAGAGGACACGAGGTTGGCTGGCTCTCAGTCAGACGACAGAGTTCGAACAGAGAGGACGGACTGTGAGTCAGAGAGGACAAAACGGTCACGTGGTCTAGTCTCGTGTGTTGCGCTATTGCAGTATAACAAGTAAGTCTCATTCGATCTCAGACAGGGTTCAGATAGGGCAGTGATAAAATTATCAATAGCTAACAATGAGTTCATTAAAGGGTTTTCGTCAGAACCCACATGACTGCGAGTGATGACTGCGAGAGATTGACTGCCGTTTGAGACTGCAGTTGATGATTGATGATTAGCGATTGTCGCAGTTGGAACTATCAGTGCAGGCTTGTCACTGGTTAGCGGGGTTAGCCAGGGATCTCTAAAGTAAAACCAGCTGTCTGGGTGCACAACTGATGATCGTCTGGGGTCGCCAGATCTCTTCTACCTCGGCTCGCAAAATCACTTGTCTTCAAGCAGTTAGTAAAAACCTTTTTACAATGAGAAGCTACAGCTTCTCTCAACTGTCCAAGGTCATAGTTGCTCACTCCCTCCTGTTCATGGATGTACTGAGTGTAAAATGAGGCCAGCTGAGTGAATGAATGATCACACACACTGAGGCCAAGTTGCATCACTGTGTGAAATCGAACATGACTTGGACCTGACACTACGGCGCTTGACCCGCTGGGCAGCGGTGTGAGTGAGCGTCACTTGTGTCTCGGTGTTGCTACTAGTCACACATTTGTCTGCTGTTCTTATATTTTTATGTAATTTTGTTTAATTTCACTGAAAATGCAAAAAAATGATACTATGGGTAACAGTGAGAAGAAAAGGAAAGTAGCTCATTATCGATAGCACAGAAAGTGGAGTTGTTACAGAAGCTTGATGGTAGTGTACCTGTCTGACATCTTAATGAAAAATATGGTGTGGGAATACCACGTATATGACTTAAAGAAATAGAAAGACAAGTTGTTGAAGTTTTACACTGACAGTGATGACCCAAAGTAATGAAAAACACAAAAACATTGCATAGGGCAAATGAAGATCTTGACGGCGTGCTGATTGAGTGGATTCGACAGCGAAAGTGAGCGTGACCACTGACTGGTTTGATGGTCATGAAACAAGCTAAAATATACCATGAACTGAACATTGATGGTGAGTGTGAATATTCAGAAGGTTGGCTGCAGAAATTTGAAATGTCATGATATAAAATATCTGAAAATCTGTGGTGAAAAAACTTCTGTGATCATGAAGCAGCTGAAAATTACATTGACGAATTGCAAAATTATATCTGATAAAACCTGGCCTGAACAAATTTACAATGCTGATGAAACAGCTCTGTACTGCTAGTTCCTAGAAAAACGTTAACAACGGCTGATGAGAAGCACCAACAGGTGTTAAGGATCTAAGGACAGGTTAACTGTTCTTGGGTGTGCCAATGCTGCAGGCACCTACAAGTTAAAGGTTGGCAGTGATTGGAAAAAGCCGGCGCCAAGATGTCTGAAAGGTGTACACAATTTACCTGTGCATTATTATGCCAACAAAGCATAGGTAAACAGAGAACTATTTTCTGACTGGTTCAATAACCAGTTTGTACCAGCAACGAGAGCTCATTGCAGGGAAGCTGGACTGGAAGCAAACTGTAAAATTCTATTGTTCATGACAACTGCACCATCCTCCTGCTGAACTTCTTGTGAAAAGTAATGTTTTTGGCATTTACTTTCCCCCAATGTGGCGTCTTTAATACAGCCTTGTGACCAAGGAATTTTTACGCTCCATGAAGAGCAAATATAAAGATGTTTTTGAACTGTTATGCTTGATGCAGTCAACAGTGGCATAAAGTCCAAAGCTTCATGAAAGAGTTCAATGTTAAGGATGCCATTTATTCAGTTGCTAATGCTTGGAATGCTGTTGATAAACCAACATTAACAAATGCTTGGCACAAACTTTGGCCTACAACGATGTTTGAAGTAAATGAAGATGCAGATGAAGACTTTGAAGGATTTCGTGTCACTAAAGAAGATGATATCAAACCTCCTTACCGCCAAAGTTTATCTTCGAAAGTGTAAATAAGTTGGAGGAAGCCGACATTGAAGAAGTGCTGAACATTGACAATGATACCTGTTGTGCATTCATTGAGTGATGGAAATAGCTGAAATGGTGCTAAATAAAGATAAGCATGAGGGATAGTAGTGATGATGATGAAATTGTGAACACAGGTGAAAAAGTCTCCTAGGCGATGTGGTGAAAACCTGTGATCAGTTAATTACTGCCCGTGAAACAACGTGCATTTATCAGTGAGCCGAGATTATGGCAGTTTATTCAATTAAAGAGACTGCTTAGACAGAAACCACTGTTAAGGAGACATGACACTGGAAGAAGCCTTTAAAAGGCCATCTGTTCTAGTGTTGAGTCATCACTTGAGAGTTCTGTTCTGGCCCATCTTAAGATGTCCGACTCCTACTTGATGACAACACTGATGTGTCTTCTTCATGATAAACAAGCCAGCTGTAATGCCTTTACTGTATTTGTTTGAAGTTTTATTGAATGTTTTCTTACAAATATACTGTACTAAGTATTTATGGACTATATTTATCCCACAATTTCATTTATGCCAAACCTAACTGAACTGAACTGAAA
>NW_024717640.1:0-12822 GCF_018991925.1 Homarus americanus | reverse complement strand
GATGATTATGTGTTGGGTGGGGCGGAGAGGAGTCACACCAGGTTAGTTAGACTCCAGTTAGTGTGTATTTTATCCCTTTAATTCTCAAAGGAAAATTAAATAGATTAGTTGTTTTATAAGATAATTATTTAATTTTAATTCATCGGTTTATACTTTCATGATGTTATGTAAGTCTATAAATTCACTTAATTATTTTAATGGCAGGATAATAAAAAGATACCTGCTGTAATTACCGTGTTGGAAACTACAATTAGACAACCAAAACAGCATCATCGGCCATTACAGAGCGTTATTTTGTATAATGTAAGCACTTAAGTCAGTGGCCTAAAGCCTCAGGGCTGCTGTGTGAGGTGGTTTAGTCACGATACAAACATTACCAACATGTTTATCTTCACCAGGTGGGCTTAACATGACCAGGTGATGCCTTACTAACTCTTGGATTATTATTGTTGTTTAGTGAATTTGTATGAAGCTGCAAGATCATCTTACACCTCTTGGAGAAAATTGGGTAAAAAAATTTTTTCATCCCAATTTCCCCAATTGGTAGATATTTTTTTTTTTTTGTATTTTGGTATTCTTTAACCTACCTTACCTGACCTCACCTGACCTAACCTGAAAATAATCCTAGTGATAATGGTAAAAAAATGCCAAATACCTATTGGAATAAAAACGAATATTAACCGATATTTTTGTATTATGGAGAAAACAAAATCTTCAAAAAAGTACAAAAAGTTAAAAACATAAATCAATATTTATAACAACTCCTCCAGGTATCTTTTGTTAGTTTCACCTTCAGTGTCCTCATGACTGTCCTTGTCATTTACTATTGTTTGTCTTCCTGTATCTTGGATGTTCTCTATGTCACAGTTTGTGTTTGTTCTTTATTGTACTTCGTCACTGTCCATGTTTTACTGCATTATATTTCTTTGTTGTGATAAAATAGTTCCAAGACCTTCAGCTATAAACAATAATCATATGAAAGTCTTTGACGACAACTTAAATTATTCCTTATTTTCGTTACTTAGATCCATTGAATTCTTGTGTCCGTGTCCGTGACAATGATAATGAAAGGACTTATATTGAGTAGTCTCTCAGGTTTTCATTCGACTGTAAACATACAGTAAACATACAAAGCTGTAGTGAGACTGCTGGAGTTATGCTGCATCATATTATGGCAGCATGCAGCATAATGCGACCTCCTCTCCCTCCCTCCCCGACATGACAGCATAATGCAGCTCCCTCTACCTCCCTCCCCAGCATGACAACATAATGCAACTCCCTCTCCCTCTCTCCCCAGCATGACAGGATAATGCAGCTCCCTCTCACTCCCTACCCAGCATGACAACATTATGCAGCTCCCTCTCCCTCCATCCCCAGCTTGACAGCATAATGCAGTTCCCTCTCCCTCCTTCCCGAGCATGACAGCATAATGCAGCTTCCTCTCCCTCCCTTCCCAGCATGACATCATAATGCAGCTACCTCTCCCTCCTCCCAGCATGACAACATTATGCAACTCGCTCTCCCTCCCTCCCCAGCATGACAGCATAATGCAGCTCCCTCTCCATCCCTCCCAGCATGACAGCATAATGAAGCTCCCTCTCCCTCTCTCCCCCAGCATGACAGCATAATGCAGCTCCTCCATCCCTCCCAGCATGACAGCATAATGCAAGCTCCCTCTCCCTCCCTCCCCAACATGACAGCATAATGCAGCCCCCCTCTCCCCTCCCTTCCCAGCATAACAGCATAATACAGCTCCCTCTCCCCTCCCCCTCCCCTCCCCCAGCATGACAGCATAATGCAGCTCCCTCTCCCTCCCTCCCCAGCATGACAGCATAATGCAGCTCCCTCTCCATCCCTCCTCAGCATGACAGCATAATGCAGCTCCCTCTCCCTCTCTCCCCAGCATGAGAGCATAATGCAGCTCCCTCTCCCTCCATCCCCAGCTTGACAGCATAATGCAGTTCCCTCTCCCTCCTTCCCGAGTATGACAGCATAATGCAGCTTCCTCTCCCTCCCTTCCCAGCATGACATCATAATGCAGCTCCCTCTCCCTCCCTCCCCAGCATGACAGCATAATGCAGCTCCCTCTCCCTCCCTCCCCAGCATGACAACATTATGCAACTCGCTCTCCCTCCCTCCCCAGCATGACAGCATAATGCAGTTCCCTCTCCCTCCCTCCCCAGCATGACAGCATAATGCAGCTCCCTCTCCCTCTCTCCCCAGCATGACAGCATAATGCAGCTCCCTCTCCCTCCCTCCCTTCCTCCCCAGCATGACAGCATAATGCAGCTCCCTCTCCCTCCCTCCCTCCTCAGCATGACAGTATAATGCAGCTCCCTCTCCCTCCTCTGGCACTGACAACATTATGCCAGCTCCCTCTCCTCCCTCCCCAGCATGACAGCATAATGCAGCAGCTACCTCTCCTCCCTCCCCACATGACAGCATAATGCAGCTCCCTCTCCCTCCCTCCCTCCTCCAGCATGACAGTATAATGCAGCTCCTCTCCTCCCTCCCCAGCATGACAACATTCACATCCCTCTCCCTCCCTCCCCAGCATGACAGCATAAAATGCAGCTACCTCTCCCTCCCTCCCCCACATGACAGCATAATGCAGCTCCCTCTCCCTCCCTCCCTCCTCAGCATGACAGTATAATGCAGCTCCCTCTCCCTCCCTTCCTAGCATGACATCATAATGCAGCTCCCTCTCCCTCCCTCCCCTGCATGACAGCATAATGCAGCTCCTTCTCCCTCCCTCCCCAGCATGACAGCACCCTGAAGTTCCTTAATGTGTTGGGCTCCAGACTTATTGAAACTACCAGAGACTCCAGGGCATCGATCTACTATTTACAAGACAACCAATTGGGAGATGATGGTAAGGGAAGGCGAAAGACATCAGGTAGATTTTTACAGAACTTAATTTGGTTGGGACACAAAGACAGGCTGGAAGGGTGAGGTATGAGGATCTGGTAGGGTGGAGTATGAGGGACTGGAATGGTAGGGTATGAGGGATTAACAGGGTAGGGTATGAGGGACTAACAGGGTAGGGTATGAGGAACTAGAAGGGTAGGGTATGAGGACTGGCAGGGTGGGGCATAAGAGACTAACAAAACAGGGTAGAAGGGTGTGACAATCTCCTCTTCTACACTAATCACGCCACACGTTCTCCCTAAGTCATCCAAAAATATACATTTGTCATGGTGTTCAAAAATTCCTCTTTTACCAACACAAGCTCTCGTTCTTGTAGCCATTGTGATTTAGGCTGAGGGGATAGAGAGATATAGTGAAAGAAGTAGGAACAGATAAAGAGAATGACAGACATAGATATGAGGATATAATAATTGTGGAAGGGGAAGGAAAGAGGAGGTGGAGATAGTGGTAGAGGAAGCAGGGAAGGAGAGTAGGGGAGAGAGAGTGATGATATATTAAGGTTAATAGAGACAAGGGGGGATAGGATAGGTAAAGAGGATACGACAGGACAGATTTAATCTAATTTCATGGGTAAGAGATGGCAGGAAACCTAGTGAGTGAGTGAGTGGGACAACCATTGATCGTGATCACGCCCCAGTCCACAAGATCGTACACACAAGATAGTCAAAGGAACAGAGGGAACATATTCGGCTTGTTGTCGAACACTTGAATCAAAAGAGCAATAAGTTATTACTGAGTCACTGCACGTTGACTACATATTATAGTGTTTGTAAAGATCTTTCTTGTTACACTGGTCGAGAAGATCAGATAGCGACCGTACGTGAGCTGTGGCCCATATCTACAGAACCTCGACCATATTAGTTGGTAAAATTGTCTTCGTTTTCTTTGGTGAGTGATCGTGTATTTCCAGATGTAATAACTGAAATGTGTTCAGTGTCTCCAGCAGGACCCGGCTGTACTCTCTTATTGCTGGGACCTCTATCAATCTGCCTACACGAATATCAATAATACCCGTTTCAACTTCTCTACAAACTTTAAGAGCGTTCGGTCGAGGAGTTCAGGTACGAAAAAAGTATGTTAAGTGAGAATAAATTAACACGAGGCCAGTCAGTGTGTCAAAACAAGGTCGGGCCCACATCAACTGGCAATATAATCACATAAGGCGGATCATGACGATAACACATTTGTGCTTATTGTTTCATCAAAGTACTTTGGCAACATGTTAAATCTATTGTTTGTGTGAAAGTAAAAGGAGAAGCTGTACAGGTTGATCCACAGTTCCTGTTTCAACATCTAACAAAAGCATCAGGGAGAGTGTAAGGCAGGTGAGTAGTGTAACCACCCACTGTACTCTCAAGGTTCTGGCCTAAGAAACACCTTATGGACTATGAGCTGTACACTGCTGCATCACATTAACCACTAGGAGTTGTAAACAAACACTCCAAAAGTGCCTTTATGGAGGAGACCGATGAATTTCAAAATGAACACTGTGACTCCTGTTGTCTCGGTAGGGTCGTCAAAATCCTTTGTCTGTTGTGTCATATCGTCTAACACAAAATCGTAAACATACTTTTTGGAGCGTATCTACATCTTACAGGATGATGACACTAAATGGCCGCTTTAAAATGTTATTCTCAAAGACTTAATTATCCAATGAAAAAATTCACCCACTAAAATTTAAGATCACGTTGAAGATAAACTCATTAAAGTTTTATACTGTACTATAATGGAAATTAAAGTTCACTCACTCGCACTCTTGGGCAGAAATTATAATTTAAGTTCTCATTTTAGAACAGTCTTGGCTGTTTTTAGGTCCTGCTATGGTTACTGTCTGAGTCATAATCAACCTCACTTGGCATCTTCAATTTCATTTTGGCGCATTTCATGTTGGTGTATTTCATGTTGGTGTATTTCATGTTGGTGTATTTCATGTTGGTGATCACCTGCCACCCACCAGAGACTTGGGAAGGTTAGAAATAGTGTCATCTCTGTGTTTTATGACGTCTTCGCGGTTTATATCTTCACCTCACCTCCTGAACCACATCCTCAAGACGGACCATTTCTTACCCCTGGTCGTCTTCTTAGCTAATCAGGCTTATTTTATTCTTCTCTCACAGCGCTGCGCCCCCTGGCGAGAAACTCTCCCTCATTTCTTGTAACTTTTAGAGAAGGAAAGTTTATTCTCAACTGGTTGTACAGATGAAGCGTCACAACTTCTCTATATCTTTGCTTTGTGATTATAATACCAACGTGTCTGAGTCGTGTATTTGTTTATAAACTTAATGGAATAATATTTACCCAAGTTTAAGAGGCACTAAAGACATTATAAGGGCTGGATATTTCAAATTATCTGCATCTCTTGAATCACTTGAATCAGGAGTGAGAAAATGAAATTAAAACAAAAAAGAATTGTAAGTGAATGAAATATCGAAATCCTTGAAAAAACTAAATTTCTTAAAAACAGTAATGGACTAAGACAGCAGTGGAAGGTAAGGAGATTGGTGGAAAAGAAAGGAGAAGACCGAAGGAGGAAGGTAAAAGGAGGGAAGATGGAGGGGAGAGGAAGATGAAGGGGGAAGAAGAAGGGAGGAGAAATGAATGGGGGAGATGGAAGGGAGGAAGAAGGGAGGGAAGATGAAGGGGTAAGATGGAGGAGAAAGACGATGGGGAGAAGAAGATGAAGGAGAAGATGAAAGGTGGAAGATGAAAGGCAGGAAGCGACAGTGCAAAATAGATCGGCAAGAGACACAGTTGTACCAGAGGTGGTAAAAATATACACCAGGAAGGAATCAGGTGTGGCAATGTAATACACACACTCTCTCTCTCTCTCTCTCTCTCTCTCTCTCTCTCTCTCTCTCTCTCTCTCTCTCTCTCTCCATATTATGTTGCTCAGATTTCTCTCTCTTTTTCTAAAAATACAAAACTCGACTCAATAAAGGCAACACATGTACTGTACTATGACTGCCAGTGTATTATAGCATCAACATTATTATATAAGAGTATATATTATACTTAAGCCCCCCCCCTCCCCCCCCAGGTATCGCCGGGATGGTTAATCTTCAGGTGGGATACGCTGGGCGGCGAGGGGAGTGACAATCTACCTGTGTCATTAAGGTCTCTGTTACCTTTTCCTGGGGCGACACTTCAGGTGAGTTATTATATAAAAAAGAGACTCACTTTATACAATACATGAAAAAATAACACCACCATTTAACTTACATAAATTAACACACAATACAGTACTGAATGCCTAACTAGCTTAGCTCCCCCCACCCCAGCCTCCCTTGAGCGAGCAGGAGCGTGCTGTGTATGGCCACCACCCCCAACCAATCACCTCGACTCAGCTAGGTGGACAGCCCACCTGCTATTACTCCCTACTACTTTACTTCCCGTTTCTATTCTTTCCTTCTCTCTTTCCTCTCCTCTCTCATGGCAAAGTCATTTCCCACTTTACTTCATCATCGTTACTCAGTAAGACAGCAGTAGACCACGACGCTTAACACTGTACCTGCCTGACTCTGGTGTTACCTGTGCTGTGTTAATTGGCTTGAAGAACATACAACTCTAAAACGTGATATGAATTGTTAATTTTCATAGGAAGATGAACTAGACAAAAAACGACCTTTATAACTAAATGTCAGACCAAATACTGTCAAGAGGTGTGAACAGCTTCCATATGGAGAGAGGATCTTTAATTGAAGTCTAATGTGTCACTTCACGCAATAACTCTGTGGGGTGGACACATCGACAACACAAGAGTGACCGACATATAAACACTTCCGAGACAACGATAACTAATGACTTTTTTTGTTTGTCCTTTCAGAACAAAGTTCACTCCTGGGATTATATCTCATAAACGAAGCATCACCAAGCACAAGCACCACACACCTGTATAGGCCTTCAGTATCGTCAACCAGCAACTGTCTATATGATAATAGTCCAGACAAAACCTTGCTTTTACTTTAACCCGGAAATAAACATCGACAGGTTTATTATAAATAATTATGACGACAGTAAGTTTTCAAGGTTCAAGTGTCCTTATTTCCTGCCAATGGTTCCAGGAAAACCTTAAAACTTACAATTAATAAATAATTAAAGATTTTTGTTTCTTGTATCTATATATATAAACAAAGAAGTATGTATTTTTGTTTGTGTGTCCGCACGAGAATCTCGGAAACTACTATACCGATGTGTAGTGATGATGGATGGTGTTATATGTGGTGATGATGGATGGTGTTATATGTAGTGATGATGGATGGTGTTATATGTAGTGATGATGGATGGTGTTATATGTAGTGATGATGGATGGTGTTATATGTAGTGATGATGGATGATGTTATATGTAGTGATGATGGATGGTGTTATATGTAGTGATGATGGATGATGTTATATGTAGTGATGATGGATGATGTTATATGTAGTGATGATGGGTGGTGTTATATGTAGTGATGATGGATGATGTTATATGTAGTGATGATGGGTGGTGTTATATGTAGTGATGATCTATCTTCTATCGATATAAAACAAAAAAGTATGTCTGTTTGTGTGTGTGTGTGTGTGTTTGCTTGTGTGTCCGCACGAGAATCTCGAAAACTACTCTACCGATCTGTAGTGATGATGGATGATGTTATATGTAGTGATGATAGATGGTGTTATATGTAGTGATGATGGATGGTGTTATATGTAGTGATGATGGATGATGTTATATGTGTTATAAGTGTTTAAATAACATGGTAGATATTACTGAGCCTTCATCAGGGTTGGTGCCTCCCTCCAGGTTCCCAAAGGTACAACTATTGGTGACATTTTCTTATTCGATGGCAGCAGTTGAGTTAGATTCATTGGTTGGGAGGTACAGACAGAGTGTAAGTAGCTGTGGAAGTTTCGCGCTCCCTGATGTCGCCCAAATTGTCATAATTGAAGGCAACTGACTTGTAGCTAAGTGGGCGTGTTGAGTTGGGCAAGAGGGAGGCGTGGTGGGTGTAGGGGCGTGTATAGGAGGCGGGAAGTGGTGATGGCGCGTGCCACTAATCACTCTGACCTTACTGAACACAACCCATTATACAGCATAATTAGTGTTGCTTCCATCAGCCTCACACAGTCAAATACACTATTTACATTTTCTCTTCACATATATTTTATTTTATTCGTTTCAAGTGGGACTCGAATTTCAGCCTTGGAGTCGAAGAGGAATTTTTTTAGGAGAAGTTGAAAAGAAATCGTGTTTAGTTGAAGACGAATGTGTTCTTATATAAAAGTGAAGGAATTAACCAGACGTGTTTGATTGTTTGGGAGTCTCTATCTCTCACACTCGAGTCCAAGATGTCCCCCTTGAGGACGGTGTTCGTGTAGCGTCGTCAAACTCGCTCTTGGTTTTTATTCAGCAGGAAGAGCTACACCCGCCACCTGGTGTTGGCCGTGTCTAGTGACCATCATATTAACAAGGCCGCTCTCTCGTGCCTTGTCCACACGCCACCCCCCACCTCCATATTGTACCGTTTTGTCCTTTATTAACGGTGGTGTTACTACAGGCAGCGTGGTGTGGGGGGAGGGCCGCTGCTTCACATTGTTCAGTCTTTGACGTGTAACACAAAACGTGAGATGTTGTGGTCCTTCACTACCTCACAACACACACACATCTCCTAGTTACCACATGCTGTTGTTATTAAAGCTCCACCAATGAGTACGCGTCGCTGTCTCGTCCTTTGCTCCGCCGACCATTACAGTGTGTAGCTGTAGGACTCGCCGCCGTGTTTGTTTCATGTAGCGACACTAAACTCCCGGAAATTTGTAGGTGTTAAGCTGGAGCTGTTTTGTAGGTCCGTGTTGGCTGAGGATTGTTGTTAGTGTTTCTTAAGGCATTAATAAACTAGTCATGAGGTTCTATAGGAATTATATCCTGCTGTTCGTTTTGTTCTTGTTCTTTTTATTGTTGTTGTTGTTCTTCAGTTGCATAATTCGAGTTGTGATTATCAGTAGAAGTTTGACGGGCTGGATTCTCTTATCGTTTCTTTAATTCATAAACAAGAACCGTAAACACAAGAGCAAAACAAAGACATAACCAATGAACTAAAAACAAATATATTGAAGGTTTAAATTTCTGGGATAGATTTAAATAGATCTTGGGTATATTTTCTCGTTCTTGGAGGTCAGGCCAGGCCAGGTCAGGTCATGTCATGTTAGGTGTACCGAATACGCTAGCAGAGGTGGTCAGATGCCTTGGGAATACTGCAGGTTGTTTAGTGTTTGAAGCTCGTTAATTCATTATGCTTGTAGCCCCCATCTCTGCATACAACCCTGGTGCTTCTTGCTGTTGATACTCCCACGAAAATAAATTGTCAGATTAACGAAACGAAGATTAAAAAATTTTGTTTTAATTCACGGATTAACCATACTTCACCCAATCTAACTTAACCTATCCTAACCTAACCTAACCTAATCTAATCATAATTGTGTTTTAAAAAAAGGTTTACAGGCATAGGTAACAAGCTGGTCCTTTAACGGGAGAACGCAAGGCTTCCCAACCCTCACCTGATGAAATAGAATCACTATACCCAACCTGATCTAATTAAGGACACGTTAGGCTTTGTAAGATAGTTTAGTTTGAAGTGTTGTGAATCTCCGTGGGTGTTATAGATTCACTTGTTATACTACATGTGTAAAGTCAGGATATATACAATGTGTGTTGATTTTTCTACCCGTGTGTTAAATATTTTTGTGGGGAGGGGGAGGTATTTTCCTGTCGGTTTCCACTCTAGCTTTCCACCAATGTTATTTCACCCTTCTAGATTTCTATACCCTTTGATCCACCTTACCTAAGAGTGGAATGAGATAAATAGAATTGGTGGAGTGGAATGTCTGTATAATTGATGTCAGGATCCAACTCTGCCCTGGACGACACAGGATTGATCGTCACTGGTGTTGTAAGACTGTACAGAAAACCGCCTCTTGTGTTGTTCCCACGTATTAAAGAGCGATGAAGGTAAACTGACCAAGCACGCTGGGCAATGCTTGTTGTTGTAGTGGAATACACACGAAACCCAGTCAGTTGAGGGTGTAAATCTTCGCCTGCCTCTGGAATGCACTACACACGCTATGCCAAAACTGAGATATACTCGGCATGTCAACACTGAGACACACATGCTATGCTAACAAACATATACTCACATAAACTATGCCAATATTAAGACACATACACTATACGAAACACCGGCTGTGCCTAAACTAATGATTCCCCGCTCTACATGAACGCTGAGATAACAAGTTGACTTTTTTTATGGAGGAGGAGCCAAAGTCTTTCACGATAGTCACCGTCTTAGCTAAACTTGTTAACATGGTTAGCAACTTCTGGAAACATCCCGCTTAACCGAGTTATCAAGTTGTGAATAAGCTGACTCACAAAGGAGAAGTATTCCTCGACGAATTAATCTTACCAGCTTACAAGCTCTTTATTAATTAATGACAAGCGTTACCCCTGTCCGCCATTCTAGGCCACGCCTCTCACCCCCCCCCCCTCCCCTTAAGTCAATAGCCTTCAAAAGCAGTGAAAGACGAAATTGGTTCTTATAATCATGACTGCTTTCTCGGGACATTGTGTATACAACACACTCTAAACTAAGCCTAGGTACCTTCTTAACCCCTCATAATCCGCCGATGGAAAGTCTGGGACTCTGACCATATTTTCACTATTTTTCCTTTCCAAATTTAGGGTAAACCTGATTTCTCTGTGATCACTGTTCCCAAGTTCTTCCCCTATTGTGATATCTCTGATAATATTTTCTTTATTTGTTCATACTAGGTCTAATATATTGTCACCTCTAGTAGGTTCTGTAATTAGTTGATTCAAAAAATTGTCCAGTACTGCGTCTAGGAAGTCTTCAGATTCATAGTCACCTACAATGTTGTCCCAGTCAATATTTCTGAAGTTGAAATCCCCCATAATGCATAGGTTGTTGTATATTGCTGCCCTACTCATTTCCTGCCATATGGGCTGAGTTGCTTCTTTCCCAAGACTTGGGGGCCGGTAAATCACTCCCATAATTAGTTTTCACTTCTTTCTGCCATTTCTACCCATACAGACTCAGTTCCTATTTCACCCTTTATTGTATTATTAATGCACCATTTTAATGTATCTCTGACGAAGAGTGCAACTCCTCCCCCCTTCCTACCTTCCCTGTCCTTGTGAAAAAGGTTGTACCCTTCTTTGTGTTACTCAGATAAAAAGTTCTTGCTCGCCAGATTCATCCAGGTTTAGGTGGCTACTATGACGTCTATATTCTCAGTACATACAACCGCTCTCAGCAAGTCTATTTTATTTCTAATGCTCCTACTGTTTGTATAGTACACATTTAAACCTAACCTTCCCTGGTCCTGTTTTACCCCTTGTTCTGAATAACCAATTATACTCCCCTCTATCTACTGGCGAAACTTCCCCTTCGGAGTGACAATTTCACGCTCCAGACAAATGTACCCCGTCACGACTGTACAGGTAGTCGTTGCCGTAGAATCGTCGCCAGTTATCAATGAACGCCCAACCATTGCTTACACAATGTTTTTTTTATTCCAGTCGGCAATTTATAGCAATTGCCTTGGACAGCCTTTCACAGCCAACTCCTCTTCTAGACGAGACACCACATACTATTGGGTTCCCTACCCTATCACTAATCTTCCCTAATGCCTCCCTATACCTGCTGAAAAGTTCCTCACTCCTAACATTTCCTATGTCGTTGCCTCCTACTCTAAGACACACTACCGGATTGGTACTTCCCCTGACAAGACTCTATCTATCCTCTCAGCTACATGCCCTATCCCAGCCACAGGAAAACACACCTAAGTCCTACGTTTCCTATCTCTTGCACAAAAAGTCTAATCTAAGAACCTCACCTAATGTCTACATTATTAATATAATGAGCACAACAGGGAGGAAAGGTTATCCTGTAGGCAATTGTACATAGTTACAATTCTCTCTCTCTCTCTCTCTCTGTCTCTCTCTCTCTCTCTCTCTCTCTCTCTCTCTCTCTCTCTCTCTCTCTCTCTGTGCCCTATTGGACATAGGAACATTAATAGTAGCAGACAAGTCAGAGGAAGAGAGACCAGTTCTGATCACTGTGGATTTACAACGTGAACTGGATGATGTAAGGAGGGAGAGAGATGTTCCTCTCACTGAGAAAAAAAAAGGATGGGAGAAGGAGAGGATTTATTTGCAAGACCAAAGAGAAAATACTTTTATCAAGGCTACTGCTGCGACTAATGATGTTTTTAGTAGTTTTTTCTCTTCCCAAGTGATTTTGTTCTCAACTGGTGTCCCTGTAATATACTGGTCTGAGGAGGATATCAGTCGAGTACTGACCTTTCGCAGCTTAAGCACGAAAGCTTATCACTACTTGCCTGATAAAAGTCAATTTCGTTTCCCATCTATCAGTACACTGCATCGTTGGATTCTCAGCTCAATGTGGAACCAGGTGTGTTGCATGCACTTCTGCAACTGTTGTACCATAAATGTGAGTCTATGGATGACTGTAAACGTCTACGTGTTTAATCTTTTGATGAAACAAGTGTCAGTGAAGGTAACACTTGTCTTGTGAGGTCATAATTCCTGTCACATCACTCACACCTGGAGGCAAAGGCAGCACCTGTGATCACCTGCTCTAACTGCCCCCCCCCCCCACCACCCATAATCTGATAATCTGTTGTCAGTGGCTGTAACACTTATCATATGAAGTCATAACTCCTGTCACCTCATGTCTACATTATTAGTATAATGGACAAACAGGAAGGAAAAGAACTCCTGTAGGCAACTGTATATATAGTCATCATTACCCTATCTTAAGCTGCAGTTATTTAAATACAAGACTATAACTGAAATACATTGTTTTTCTTTTAACCTTTCCTTCT
>NW_024717639.1:0-6966 GCF_018991925.1 Homarus americanus | reverse complement strand
GGGTGCCCAGCCCTCACACCCCGGGTCATGGCACTGAAGGAGTGACCGGCCCTCACACCCCGGTTCATGGCACTGAAAGGGTGCCCAAACCCACACACCGCGGGTCGTGTCATTGAAGGGGTGCCCGGCCCTCACACCCTGGATCATGTCACTGAAAGGGTGCCCGGCCCTCACACCCCGGGTCATAGCACTGAAGGGGTGCCCGGCCCTCATACCCCGGGTTATGGTGCTGGAGGGGTGCCAAGCCCTCACACCCAGATTCATGGCACTGAAATCGAGCCCGGCCCTCACACCCCGGGTAATATTGCTGAAGGGTGCCCGGCGCTCACACCCTGATTCATGGCACTGAAGGGGTGCCCGGCCCACAAACCTCGGGTCATGGCACTGAAAAGGTGCCCGGTCCTCACACCCCGTGTCATAATAATAATAATAATAATAATAATAATAATTAACGGTTTATTGAAAGAGCTTGGCAGCCAGAAGGCTGAAAATATACAGTTACATATTTGGGGAATGGGTTACGAATTACAAATAATATACAAGTGACATAAGTGACACAAATAAGACATGTCATGTGAAGTGGTGCCCGGCCCTCACACCCCGATTCATAGCTCTGTTGGGTTGCCCGGCCCTCACACCCCGTTTCATGGCACTAAAGGGGTGCCCGTCTTTCACACCCCGGCTCATGGCACTAAAGGGGTGCCCGGCCCTCACACTGCGGTTCATAGCTCTGTAGGAGTGCCCTGCCCTCACACCCCGTTTCATTGCACAAAAGGGGTGCCCGGCCCTCACACCCCGGGTCATGGCACTGAATCGGTGCCCGGCCGTCACACCCCTGGCCATGGCACTGAAGGTATGCTCGGCCCTCACACCCCTGGTCATAGACCTAAACGAGAACCCGGCCCTCACATCCCGGGTCATGGGGCTGAAGGGGTGCCCAGCCCTCACACCCCGGTTCATGGCACTGAAAGGGTGCCCAGCCCACACACCCCGGGTCATGTCATTGAAGGGGTGCCCGGCCCTCACACCCTGGATCATGTCACTGAAAGGCTGCCCGGCCCTCACACCCCAGTTCATAGCACTGAAAGGGAGCCCGGCCCTCATACCCCGGGTCATGGTGCTGGAGGGGTGCCCGACCCTCACACCCCAATTCATGGCACTGAATTCGAGCCCGGCCCTCACACCCCGGGTCATGGCACTGGAAAGGTGCTCGGCCCTCACACCCCGTGTCATGTGAAGGGGTGCCCGGACCTCACACCCCGGTTCATAGCTCTGTAGGGGTGTCTGGCTTTCACACCCCGGCTCATGGCACTAAAGGGGTGCCCGGCCCTCACACCCTGCGTCATGGTACTGAAGCGGTGCCCGGCCGTCACAGTCTAGGGTTTGTCAATTTAGGGGGTGAACTGGCTAAATTGAAAATCGAGTAATTTGGTAGCAATTTATTGTAGTCTTTAAGCATGCAAAACAATATTCTGGCATAAATTTTTTTTTATAATAAGTCCTACCTACATCAAATGGATTTTTAAATGTACATATTTGTGAATTTATAACATAACCAGCGTTTGCACACATGTTATTGTTTCAAGTTTCAAATTATTATATTTTATTATCCGTAGTCTATTTGAAAGTAACCAATGCCTTCATACTCTCTTTGCTTTGGTTTCTTGTCATCAGTAGTCTGCTTGCTATTTGTGCTTTGATGTAACCTTCTCGCCGCTCGTGGCTGTAAACATGGCCCGCTGCTTCTGTGACCATTTTCACACATCTCTCCACACTTTGAGTGTGGGAAGGCCACTTCGGCACCTGCATTGGAGTCTCTTTAAGGTTTCTCAATTCTTGGCTAGTTAGACTTGTTGTCAATGGTGGCTCTAAGACTTCCAAACTCAAGTCAACCAATTCTGACAATTTGGTGGCATTGACGTTTATTGGGGGAACTTTTCTTGAATGAAATGAACAGTCTCCCAACTGGTCGTCATCTATTAGCGTTCCTCTAATCTTTAGAATGACTTCTACAGCCTCGGTTCGGAGATTGGTACATTGACTGCAAAGCATTGCTTGCAAAACTGCTTCTGATCGAGCATACCAAGCGGACCTTCTTGCCACTGGTAACACGATGTCCCTCACTACCTTCCTCTGTGTTCTTACTAGCTGCAATTGAAACAAAAGGTGATTGGGCCCATCCACCCACATAGGATTAAGTTTCACACTAAACCACTGGGGAAGATAAACTCCAATAATAAATTCAACAATTAACCTCAAATTCTTCAGCACTTTGCCCTTCAATTCGTGTTTGGAAATCCAAATCCTGCAGAAACGAAGAGCTGTAGTTAACTAACGGCTGTGACTGACAGGTCCAATCTCCAAGAGAGCCAATGACTGAGGCACTTCTCCTGATCTTATTGCTTGGGCAATACGATAAGCATAGGATTGATCTGTGCTGAGATCTTTGATGACTCCTTCAGACAACGCCGGAAGGGGAGGGCCAACTTCGACCTTTGGAAAGGTTGTATTTATTTCTAGTTGTGTTGCTTCATCCAGCATGATGCCAAGGGGACCTGACCACTTGTTGTTGCTCTTTGTAGGACCATCAAGTTCCTGGATGAGATGACGAAGAGGTAGCTCGCCTGTATGTAAATCACATACAATCCAAACAAGTCTTCTTCCTAGTTTTTTCTCTAAATGCGTCATTACACCCCCCTGCCATCCGGTGTTCACTGCAGTTGAATCTCCACCAACAGCCTGCAGTGAACTGCCAAGTCCTCTCTCCTGAACCCAACATAAAATATGATCAGCAATGACCTCTGCATGTTTCTTCCCTTCTACTTCAGTTTCGGGAGCAAAGTGAAACAAAAACCGACCACCAGGCTCAGAACAGACAGAGTAGTGTTCTTCTTTGATGAGACATGGAAACTTTCTGTTCACTCCCTCTACTTCTAGCAAAACTTTTGTGTCATCTATTCTTCCATCAAACAAAAGACAGGAGAGCCCTCCCTCGCTTAAATCTTTTTCATGCTGATCAGATATTTCCAAGCGGCAGTTGCAATTTCTGCAGCCTCACGAAGTCCAGCATGGTGGCGAATACTAGCTAAAGCAATGTTTGAAATATTTCTTGTGTTGTATTTCATTTTCTTTGGTAAAGGTTCAGATGGCTCTTTGGAACTATCATCTGATGTTGCTTCCTGTTCATCAGAAGAACTATCAAAGAAGTGATAAACATCTTGACACAGCTCTTCCTCTCTTTGGATGGCTTCTTCACTCTTCATTTTCTTCTTTTGTTCCCTCTCTCGGATTTGTTCTCTCTTCTTGGCATTAGCAATCTGCTTCTTTGTTTCTGAATAATCTATTGAACCCATTTGCATACTTCCTTGGCCTTCTGCCTTTGTCCTCTGTGCCTTTATAAATTCAAGCTCTAAAACAGGGATCTTCTTTTCACGAGGACAACCACAATCAATGTGGGAATTATTTTCTCTCTTACCTGAGTGAGAACAGTTGGATTCAGAACATAATTGTATGGAGCACTTGCAGGTCAAAATGTCAAACAGAGTATCAAGTGTGTGCAGAAATTCATTTTTCCTGGCCAAGTTTCCTTTACCAAGTGATGTTTCAACTGCTTTGTGCCATAATTTCGTTAGTTTTAGCTCAATAGTTCGACACTGATTAATCACAGGTGGTTTGAATAGTGCATTAGCTTTTGTCCATTGATGCAGAAGAGGGACTATCATGTCATTTATGAGTTCTTTATCTGTATAGTTCCTTCTGTCCTTTGCATTTTTTTCTCGAAGGAGTAACCCTAATCTTAACATGTCTCTCACTGTTGGAAGTTCTGATACAGGAAGCTCCTTCCCTTTACCAACTAGCAGGCTCAAGTGGGTTGACAACTGACTTCTTGTCTTCAATTTTGACATCTTCACACTATCTGACAAATAGAAAAATATTTCAATGTTTCATAATTCAATTGTTGTTTCAAAAAATATCAATTTGTTTATCAAAATGCTGTAACAGAAATAACATAATAATTTCTTAGAACATAATGTTTTATACAATGATATAAGTAACTGCGACAATCAATATGCCCTACTTACAATAATTAAAATGTAGAATTCGTCTGGTAGAGTAGGTGCAAGTGCAATGAGAGCAAACCACCGTCTATGATATCTAGAAGGAGAGTGAGCCGGGCGCCTTATCCTCACGCTTGGTACAAGTCAAAACAAGAATTAAACTGTCCCACACGGAGAGCCTGTTCATGTTCATGTTCTGACATGCATATTGTACACAAGCTATAGAACCATAAAATACTCCATAATCCATATGCTTACATGAGATTAGTTAATATCAAGTGAATAATTCTAATCAAGTCTCATTAATTTGTTGAAATACTGATATTTGAAACTTTAAGGTATAATTGATGTAGGTGAGGGTTATTTCAATTCATTTTTGTTTGCTAATCTCAAGTTTAGACATAAAGAGGCACAATATTTTGACTACCAAATTTGATTTTTAACATGTTGACAAAATTGACACACCCTACCGTCACACCCCTGGCCATGGCACTGAAGGTGTGCCTGGCCCTCACACAGCTGGTTATAGACCTAAACGGGTGGCCCTGCCCTCACACCTCGGGTCATGGGGCTGAAGGGGTGCCCGGCCCTCACACACCGGGTCATGGCACCGAAGGAGTGATCGGCCCGCACACCCCGGGTCATGGCACTGAAAGGGTGTCCTGCCCACACACCCCGGGTCATGTCATTGAAGGGGTGCCCGCCCTTCACACCCCGGGTCATGTCACTGAAAGGGTGCACGGTCCTCACACCCCGGGTCATAGCACTGAAGGGGTGCCCGGCCCTCATACCCCGGGTCATGGTGTTGGAGGGGTGCCCGGCCCTCACACCCAGGTTCGCAGCACTGTAGGGGTGCCCGGCCCTCACACCCCGTTTCATGGCACTGAAAGGGTGCCCGGCCATCACACCCCGGTTCATGACACTGAAGGGATGCCCGGCCCTCACACCCCGGGTCATTGCACTGAAGGGGTGCACGGCCCTCACACCCCGGGTCATGGACCTAAAGGGGTGCCCGGCCCTCACACCACGGGTTATGGGGTTGAAGCGGTTCCCGGCCCTCACTCCCAGGGTCATGGGTCTGGAGGGGTGCCCGGCCCTCACACCCCAGGTCATGTCACTGGAGGGGTGCCCGACCCTCACACCCCGATTCTTGGCACTGAAATCGAGCCCGGCCCTAACATCAAGGTCGGTGAGACTGCAAGGTGCCCCGCCTCACACCCTGTAACAGGTGCAAGGTGCCTGGCCTCACACCCTCAGGCTGCGAAGGGGTGCCCGGCCCTCACACCCCGATTCATAGCTCTGTTGGGTTGCCCGGCCCTCAAACCCCGTTTCATGGCACTAAAGGGGTGCCCGTCTCTCATACCCCGGCTCATGGCACTAAAGGGGTGCCCGGCCCTGACACCCGGGGTTAAGTCACTGAAGGGGTGCCTGGCCATCACTCCCCGGGCCATGGTGCTGGAGAGGAGCCCGGCCCTCATAACCCGGGCCATGGTGCTGGAGGGGTGCCCGGCCCTCACACCCTATGTCATGTGAAGGGGTGCCCGGCCCTCACACCCCGGTTCATAGCTCTGTAGGGGTTCCCGGCGCTCACACCCCGTTTCATGGCACTGAAGGGGTGCCCGGCCCTCACACCCCATCTCATGACACTGAAGGGGTGCCCGTAACTGACGCTCCGGGTCATGTCACTGAAGGGGTGGCCGGCCCTCGCACCCCGGGTCATTGCACTGAAGCGGTGACCCGGCCGTCACACCCCTGGCCAGGCATGGCGTGCCTGGCCTCATGTCTTGGTTATAGACCCAATGGGGTGGCCGGCCCTCACACCTCGGGTCATGGGGTTGGAAGGGGTGCCCACACCGGTCATGGCACTGAAGGAGTGACTGCCCCTCACACCCCGGTCATGACGACTGGAAGGGTGCTCGGCCTCACACCTCGGGTCACGGCACTGAAGGGGTGCCTGGCCCTCACACCCCGGGTCATGGTGCTGAAGGGGTGCCCGGCTTTCACACCCCGATTCATGGCACTGAAAGGGTGCCCGGCCCTGACGCCCCCGGTCATGTCACTGAAGGGGTTCCCGGCCCTCACACCCCGGGTCATGGCACTGAAGCGGTGCCCGACCATCACACCCCTGGACATGGCACTGTAGGTATGCCCTGCCCTCACACCCCGGTCCATGGTGCTGTAGGGGTGCCCGGCCCTCACACCCCGATTCATGGCATTGAAAAGGTACCCGGACATCACACCCCGATTCATGGCAATGAATGGGTGCCCGGCCCTCACACCCTGGGTCATGGCACTGAAAAGATGCCCGGCCCTCACACCCCGTGTCATGTGAAGGGGTGCCCGGCCCTCACACCCCGGTTCATAGCTCCCCAGGTGCCCGCCCTCACCCCGTTTCATGGCACTGAAGGGGTGCCCGGCCGTCACAGCCCGGCTCATGGCACTGAAGGGGTGCCCGTCCCTGACACCCCGGGTCATGTTACTGAAGGGGTGCCCGGCCCTCACACCCCGGGTCATGGGGCTGAAGGGGTGCCCCGCCCTCACACCCCGGGTCATGTCATTGAAGGGGTGCCAGGCCCTCACACCCCGGGTCATGTCACTGAAAGGGTTCCCGGCCCTCACACCCCGGGTCATAGCACTGAAGGGGTGCCCGGCCATCATACCCCGGGTCATGGTGCTGGAGGGGTGCCCGGGCCTCACACCCCGATTCATGGCACTGAAATCGAGCCCGGCTCTCACACCCCGGGTCATGGCACTGAAAAGGTGCCCGGCCCTCACACCCCGGGACATGGCACTGAAGCGGTGCCCGGCCGTCAAACCCCGGGCCATGGTGTTGCAGAGATGTCTGGACCTCCCACCCCGGGCCATGGTGCTGGAGAGGTGCCCGGCCCTCACACCCCGGGCCATGGTG
>NW_024717638.1:0-34295 GCF_018991925.1 Homarus americanus | reverse complement strand
TCAGTGCTTCGTTCGTTACGTGTCATTGCTCTCCCAAGTACACCTCTGTTGCTCGATGTCTGTCCCAGACCTCCCAGGCCACCTCTGGCCTCCCAGGTGCTCCTCTGGCCTCCCAGCTACACCTCCAGACACTCCCAGTTACACCTGACTGCTCCCAGGTACACCCCTGACACTTAGATACCTCTGACACTTTCTGAGAATTTTCTGACACTCCCAGGTACACCTCCCGATACACCCAGGTACACCTCCCGGTCCCAGGTACATTCTGACACTCCCAGGTACACCTCTGCCACTCTGTTTCTGGCCTCCCAATTACCTCCGACCTCCCAGGTACACCACGCCTGACCTCCCCACGTGCTCCTCTGACACTCCTGGTACATCTGGCCTCCAGGTACACCTCCTGGCCTTGCTGATACACCTCCCCGGCCTCCCATGTACACCTCTTTACACTCCATGGTTTTTCCTCTGGCCTCCCAGATACCACCTCAGGCACTCCAGATACACCTCAACACTCCCAGGTGCCTCCCATTACCGTGGGCGCCCATTTTCCTTGACTCCCATTACCACTCACACTACCTGGTACACCTCTGGCCTCCCATTTTACTCACCATTTTACCTCGCCTCCCAGGTACACCACTCACTACCAGGTACCTCTGGCCTCCCAGGTGCTGCTTTGACACTCCCAGGTACACCTCTGACCTGCACTGGTACACCTCTGCCTCCTGCTACTCTGACACTCCCAGGTGCCTCCACAAACACTCCCAGGTACCTCAGGTGCCTCCCAGGTGCACCGCCCAGGCTCCCCAGGTGCCTCTGAGCACTCCAGGTACACCTCTGTTCCTCCCGTGCCTCCCAACTTGCTCCCAGGTGCACCTCTGACACTCTAATTTGGTTCTCCACCTCCCAGGTACACCTCTGTCACTCCCAGGTTTCCTCTGACCTCCCGTGCCTCCTGGCCTCCCAGGAACTCCTCTGGCCTCCCCAAGTACTCACTGGCATTTCCTGTTACACCTCTGCTCCCAGGCACCTCTAACACTCCCAGGTACTCCTCGGCATTCCAGGTACACCTCTGGCTTTACCTCCGTTACACCTCTGACATTAGCAGGTACCTCCCAACCTCCCAGGCCCACACCTGTGACACTTCCAGGTACCTCCGGCTTGTCAGGTGCTCCTCTGGTACTTCTGGCCAGGTCCTGTGTTTCCAGGCAGTCCTCAGTGCTCCCAGGTACCTTTTGTGCTCCCAGGTGTACTTTGACCTCCAGGTTCCTCCAGACACTACCAGGTACCTCTGACACTCCCGGGTGGTCACTGACCTCCTGGTGACCTCTGATGCTCAGTGCCTCGACTTTCTCCGGGTGACCTCAGTTGCTCCCATTTACACCTCTGGCACTCTGGGTTTTGCCTCGAACTTTCTCAGGTACCTCGTGCTCTGGTTGCATCTGGGCACTCTCAGGTGCACCTCTCTCACTCCCAGGTACCTCTGACCTCCGGGTGGCATTTCAGGCTTGCTCCCAGATCTTTCTGCTTTCCCAGGTACTCTTTGAACCTCCCAGGTACCTCAGACACTCAGGTACCACCTCTGGCTGCTCCATGTGTCCTCTGTGCTCCAGTTACACCTCATGACACTCCCAGGTACACCCATGACATCTGATTTTGCCTATGATGCTCCAGGTCACGTCTGAATCTCCCGGGTACTTCTGACCTCCTGTTGAACCTCTGACCTCCCAGGTGCACCTCTGACCTCCCAGGTGCATGTCTCAGCTCTCTGGTGTCTCTGACCTCCCAGGGTTCTCTCTGACCTCCCAGGCCTCTCTGACCTCCCAGGTACTCATCTGTTTTCTGGTACATTTCAGGCTCCCAGGTACACCTCTGGTTGATGTGCCTCTGACACTCTCCGTTCAGGTCCTGCCTCCAGGTTCTGCTTTGACTTCTCCCAGGTGCACAGCTGAACTCCCAGGTGCACCTCTGCTCCCAGTTACCTTTGACACTCCGAGTTTTGGGTTGCTCCCAGGTATATCCCTGGCATCCCAGGTCCTCTGTTGGGTGCTCCTGCAGTGCTTCCTTTGACACTCCCAGGTGCACCGCAGCACTCTGGTTACACCTCTGGCTCTCCCATGTGCCTTGACACTCCAGGTGCCTCAGGCACTCCCAGGTTTTTTTTGAACTTGCTCCCAGTTCTCTGACGTTGGTGCTCCTAGTGCACTCCCAGGAGCTTTGTGCTCCAGGTGTCTCTGCGACCTCCCAGGTGGATGAATACTGGGTACCTCTGACTCCCAGGTACACCATGACTTCCCAGGTACTCTCCCCAACCTCCAGGTCTGCTTGGCTTGCTCCCAGGTGTCTTACCTCCGGCTTGCTCCCATTTTTTGTACTCAGTTACACCTGCTGTTGCTCTGACACTCCAGGTACACCTCTGATGCTCCCAGGTACATCTCTGACACTCCAGGTTCACCTTTGCCTCTCAGGGAACACCATCTGGGCTCCCAGGTGCCTCTGACACTCCCAGGTACACCTCTGACACCTTCAGGTACACCTCTACAACCTCCCAGTGCTCTTTGACGCTTCCAGGTGCTCTTCTGAAACTTCAGGTGCACCTCATGTGCTCCCAGGTGACCTCGGACACTCCCAGGTACCTCTGGCCTCCAAGGTACACCTTTAGCTCCTGGTACACCTCTAACCTCCCAGGTACACATCCGGCTTGCTCCCAGGTACACCTCCGGCTTGCTCCAGGTTCAACTCCGTGGTACATTTTTCTCTCGGCCTCCCAGGTACCGCACACTCCAGGTACTGTCTGTGCTCCCAGGTGCTCCTCTGTGACTTCCAGGTACATCTCTGACACTCTGGGTCACCTCTGGCCTCCCAGGTGCGCCTCTGACACTCAACTTCACCTCCGACCCTCTGATTACACCTGACACTCCTGGGTTCCTCTGACTCTCCCGGGTGCTTTGACCTCCAAGGTATTTGTCACTCCCAGGTGCATCTGAGACTCCCAGTTACCTCCATTGCTCAGGTTACACACCTGACTTGCTCCCAGGTACACCTGGCTTGCTCCCAGGTGCCTCTGATACTCCAAGGTGAACCTCTGCAACACCAGTTCTGCCCAGCCTCAGGTACCTGTGGCTCTCCCAGGTACCTCTGACCTCCCAGGCCTCCTGGCCTCCCAGGTGCACCTCCGGCCTCCAGTTACCCCTGACCTCCCAGTTACACCTTGCAGTTACACCTTACACTCCCAGGTACACCCCTTGCACTCCCAGATACACCTCTGATGCCCAGGTACACCTCTCCCAGGTGCTCCTCTGACACTCCTGGTACACCTCCGACTTGCTCCCAGGTGCACCTCTGACACTCCCAGGTCACCTCTGACACTCCAGGTACTCCTGACTCTCCCTGGTACACCTCTGATACTCCCAGGTACACCTCTGACCTCCCAGGTACACCTCTGTCTCTCCCGTACACCTCTGTTGCTCCCAGGTACACCCCAGACACTCCCAGGTATGCCCCAGGCCTCCCTGCACCTCCTGACCTCCCTGGTGCTCCTCTTACCTCCCAGGCTCCTCTGGCCTCCCACATACACCTCTGACTCTCCGTGGTACTCTCTGGCAGCTCCCAGTACTCCTCTCACACTCCCAGGTGCTCTCTGACACTCCCAAGTACACCTCTGACACTCCGTTAGCACATCCCAGGCACTCCCAGGTACCTCTGGCCTCCCAGGTGCTCCTCTGGCCTCCCAGCTACACCTCAGACACTCCCAGGTACCTCTGCCCTCCAGGTACACCTCTGGCCTCCCAGGTACCTCTGACACTCCCAGGTGCATTTCAGACACTCCCAGATGCCTCTGACATTCCCAGGTGCTCCTCAGCCCTCCCAGGTGACACCTCAGACTCTCCCAGGTGCACCTGCATCTCCAGGTACCCCTGGCCTCCAGGTACCTCCTGACCTCCCAGGTACCTCCAGACACTCCAAGTACCTCTGGCTCCCAGGTACCGACCTCCGAGTGCACCTCTGGCCTCCAGTGTCTCTCTTGACACTCCGGGTCCTCAGACACTCCCAAGTTCACCCCAACATCTGACTCCCATCCCAGGTACACCTTTGACACTCTCAGGAACACCTCTGACACTCTCAGTTCCTCTGACCTCCCAGGTACACCTCTCCTTGCTCCCAGGTATGCCTCTGACAATCCCAGAATACCTCTGACACTCTAAGAACACCTCTGACTCCCGTTGCACCTCTCATGCTCCCAGGTATACTTCTGTTGCTCCCAGTTACCCTCCAACCTCCCAGTTACACCCCAGACACTCGCAGGTACACCCAGGCCTCCCCATGCACCTGTGACACTCCTGGTACTCCTCTGGGCTCTCGGTACTCTCCGACAGTCCCACATGCCTCCTCCCTCTCTGGTGCTTCTCTGGACGCTCCCAGGTTCTCCTCTCCACCTCCAGGTGCTCCTCTCAGCCTCCCAAGTACACCTCTGACACTCGATGTACATCCCAGACACTCCCAGGTTACCTCTGGCCCTCCCGTGCTCCTCTGGCCTCCAGCTACACCTCAGGCACTCCCAGTTGCACCCCCTGACTTGCTCCCAGGTGCACCCCAGCACTCCCAGATACCTCTGTGCTCCCAGGTACACCTCTGACACTCCCAGCTACACCTCCGATACACCCAGGTACACCTCCGATAGTCCCAGAGTACACTTCTGGCCTCCCAGGTACACCTCCCTAACACACCCTGGTAAACCTCTGATACTCCCAGGTACACATCCGGCCTCCAGGTACACCGTTGGCTCCTCCCACGTGCTCCTCTGACTGCTCCTGGTGCCGTCTGGCCTCCCAGGTACACCTCTGACACTTGGCTGATACCACCTCTGCCTCCCAGGTACACCTCTTACACTCATGGTTCTGCCTCTGGCCTCCCAGATACCTCAGACCTCCCAGATGCACCTCAGACTCTCCCAGGTACCTCCCCACTCCCAGGTACACCGTTGACACTCCCAGGTACACCTCTGACTCTCCCAGGTACACCACTCACTACCTGGTACACCTGACCTCCCAGGTACACCACTCACACTGCAGGTACACCTCTGGCCTCCCAGGTACACCACTCACACTACCAGGTACACCTCTGAGGCACTCCCAGGCCTCCTTTGACCTCCCGGGTACACCTCTGACACTAACTGGTACACCTCCTAACCTCCTGCTACTCCTGCCTCCCCTGAGCACTCCCAGGTGCATCTGACACTCCCAGGTGCACCTCCAGACACTCCCAGGTGCACCGCCTGGCCTCCCAGGTGCCTCTGACCTCCCAGGTGCCACCTCTGGCTCTCCCAGGTACACCTCCGGCACTCCCAGGTACACCTCCGACTCTCCCAGGTACAGTTCTCCACACTCCCAGGTACCTCTGTCACTCCCAGTACACCTCTGAGCCTCCCAGGCACCTCTGGCCTCCCAATTGCACCTCTGACTTCTCCCAGGTACTCACTGACATTCCCTGGTACCTCTGATACTCCCAGGTACCTCCATTGCTCCCAAGTACACCTCTGACATTCCCAGGTACACCTCTGACACCTCCCGGGTACACCTCTGACATTGGCAGGTACCTCTGACACTCCAGGTGCACCTGTGACCTTCCAGGCACCTCCCGACACTCCCAGGCACCTCTGGCACTCCCAGGTGCACCTCCAATATTCCGAGGACACCTCCGATGCTCCCAGGTACACTTTGACCTCCCAGGTTCACTCCACCTGACACTCCCAGGTACTCAGGCACTACTGGGTACCTCTGACCTCCCAGGTACACCTCAGACCTCCCAGGTCACAGCACTCCTGGTGCACCTCTGATACTCCCAGGTACACCTCTGTGCTCCCAGGTACACCTCAGGCACTCCCAGGTACACCTCAGGCCTCCCAGGTAAACCTCAGACAATCCCAGGTACCACCTCAGACACTCCCAGGTACATCTCCTGACCTCCCAGGTACCTCTGCCCTCCCAGGTACCCTCTGACCTCCCCAGGTGCATTTCAGACCTCCCAGATGCACCTCCTGTTCCCAGGTGCTCCTCTTAAACCTCCCAGGTGCCCTCAGGCCTCCCAGGTACACCTCTGGCTTCCCAGTTACACCCCTGACACTCCCAGATTGCACCCTGACTGCTCCCAGGTACCTCCTGACCTCCCAGATACCTATGTTCTCCCAGGTACACCTCCGACACTCCAGGTACTCCTGACACTCCCTGGTAAACCCCTGACCTCCCAGGTACCTCCTGACACTCCCAGGTACACCTCAGACACTCCCAGGTGCACCCCTGGCCTCCCAGGTTCCTCTGACACTCCCAGGTTGCTCACTGACCTCCCAGGTACTCCTGACACTTCCAGGTACCTCCTTATACTCCCAGGTACCTCAGGCCTCCCAGGTACCTCTGACACTCCCATTACACCTTCTGCTCCTGGTGCACCTCTAACACTCCCAGGTACATCCAACCTCCCAGGTACACCTCCGACACTCCGGTACCTCCGATGCTCCCAGGTACACCTCTGGCCTCCAGGTTGCACCGTGACTGCTCCCAGGTGCTACTCTGGCCTCCCAGGTAGCTCCTCTGCTTCCAGGTACATCTCGGCACTCCCAGGTACCTCTGACACCTCCCAGGTACGCCTCTCGCTCCAACACACCTCCCACCTCCCAGTTACCCCAGCCTCCCAGGTACTCCTCTGGCTCTCCTCCCGGGTACAGCTTTGGCCTCCCAGGTACATCTAGCACTCCCAGGTACATCTGACACTCCCAGTTACACCTCCCGGCCTCCCAGTTACACACAACTCCCCAGGTACACCCCTGACACTCCCAGTTTTCTCCTGATACTCCCAGGTAGACCTCTGACACCTCCAGGTTTCACCTTTGACTCCCAGGTACACCAATGACGCTCCCAGGTGCACCTCTGACACTCCAGGTACACCTCAGCCTCTGGTTGCTTCCGACCTCCCAGTTACACCCCTGACACTCCAGTTACACCTGACCTCCCAGTTACACCCCTACACTCCCAGGTACACCCGTGCACCTCCAGATACACCTCTGATACTCCCAGGTACACCACCCAGCCTCCCAGGTACTCCTCTGGCTTGCTCCTGGTACACCTCCGGCCTCCCAGGTACACCTCTGGCCTCCCAGGTACACCTCCGACACTCCCAGGTACTCCACTGGCCTCCTAGTACACCTCTGATACTCCCAGGTACACCTCCCGGCCTCCCAGGTACACCTCCAGGCACTCCCAGGCACACCTCCCAGCTCTCCCAAATGCCTCTGACAATCCCAGGTACACCCCAGACACTCCCAGGTATGCCCAGACACTCCCACATACCTCTGACACTCCTGGTACTCCTCAGACACTCCCAGGTACTCCTCCAGGCACTCCCACATACACCTCTGACCTCCGTGGTACTCACTCTGACGCTCCCAGGTACTCCTCTTACACTCCCAGGTGCTCCTCGGCCTCCCACACCTCGGCACTCCGTCTTGTCCCAGACACTCCCAGGCACCTCCCAACATTCCCAGGTACTCCTCTGGCCTCCCAGCTACACCTCAGGCCTCCCAGGTACACCTCTGCCACTCCCAGGTACCTCCTTGCTCCCAGGTACACCTCTGACACTCCCAGGTACATTTCAGACACTCCCAGATACCTCTGACATTCCAGGTACTCTCCTGACCCTCCCAGAGTACCTCAGGCTCTCCCAGTACCCCAGCATCTCCCGTGCACCCCAACCTCCAATTTTACCTCTGACACTCCCAGTACCTCCCAGGCTCCCAAAGTACACCTCCCCAGCACTCCCAGGTACACCCAGACACTCCCAGTACACCTCTGGCCTCCCAGGTACTCCTCTTGACCTCCAGGTACACCTCAGACACTCCCCAGGTACACCCCAGACACTCCCCAGGTGCATCTGACACTCTGGTGCACCTCTGACAATCCCAGGTACACCTTTGGCGGCTCTCAGGAAACACCTGTAACACTCTCAGGTACACCTCTGTGCTCCCAGGCCACACCTCTCTCCTTCTCCCAGGTATGCCTCTGACAATCCCAGATACACCTCTGACACTCTAAAAGGAAACACCTCCCCAACACTCCCGTTGCACCTCTCCTTACTCCCAGGCTGCCTCTGGCCTCCCAGTTACCTCCGACACTCCCAGTTACACCCCAGGCTCCCATTTTTTGAACACTCCCCTTACACCTGCTTGGCCTCGCTGGCCTCCTCTAACCTCCCCGTACTCCTCTGGCCTCCCACGCCACCTCTGGCCTCCTGGTACTCTCTGATGCTCCCAGGTTTCTCCTCTCACACTCCCAGGTATCTCTGACACTCCCCAAGTACACCTCTGACACTCCGTGTACATCCCGGGCCTCCCAGGTACACCTCTGGCCTCCCAGGTACTCCTCTGACACTCCCGTACACCTCAGACACTCCCAGTTACACCCCTGGCCTCCCAGGTACACCCCTGACACTCCCGAATGCACCTCCCAGCACTCAAGGTACACCTCCCCAGCCTCTGAGTACACCTCCCGATGCACCCCAGGTACACCTCGTGGTCCCAGGTACACTTCAACCTCCCAGGTACACACCTCCTGCCACTCCTGGTACCTCCTGATACTCCCAGAGTACATCCGGCTCTCCCAAATTTTGTGACACTCCCCGCGTGCTCTCCTGACACTCCCTGGTACATCTGGCCTCCCAGGTACACCTCTGACTTGCTAACTTGATACACCTCTACAACCTCCCATGTACACCTCTTACACTCCATGGTTTCTCCTCCCTGACACTCCCAGATACACACCTCAGACACTCCCAGATACACCTCAGACACTCCCAGGTACACCTCCTGACCTCCCATGTGCTCCCAGGTACCTCTGGCCTCCCAGGTACACCACTCACACTGCAATTTTGCCTCTGACACTCCCCGGGTACACCACTCACTGAGTACACCTCTGACACTCTGGGTACACCACTCACACTACAGGTACACCTCTGACACTCCCAGGTACTCCTTGACACTCCAGGTACACCTCCCAGCACTAACTGGTACACCTCTGTTTCCTCCTGCTACTCTGGCTCCCAGTACATCAACCTCCCAGGTACACCTCAGGCCTCCCAGGTACACCGCCCCAGCACTCCCAGGTACACCTCTGACACTCCCAGGCCTCTGACTCTCCCAGGCACCTCCCAGCTTGCTCCCAGGTACACCTCTGGCCTCCCAGGTACAGTTCTCACACTCCCAGGTACACCTCTGTCACTCCCAGGTACCTCCTGACCTCCCAGGTGCCTCCTGGCCTCCCAGGAACTCCTCTGACCTCCCAAGTGCTCCTGACATTCCCTGGTGCACCTCTGATGCTCCCAGGTGCACCTCCTGACACTCCCAGGTGCTCCTCCTGACATTCCCAGGTACACCTCTGGCACCTCAGGTGTACACCTGACACTCCAGGTACACCTCTGAGCCTCCCAGGTACCTCGAGACACTCCCAGTACACCTCTGCACTCCCAGGTACACCCCAGACACTCCCAGGTACACCTCTGACCTCCCAGGTGCTCCTCTTGACCTCCCAGGTACACCTCAGACACTCCCAGGTACACCCAGACACTCCCAGGTACACCTCAGACACTACAGGTACACCTCAGACACTCTCAGGTAGTCCACTGACACTCCCTGGTACACCTCTGATACTCCCAGGTACACCTCTGACACTCCCAGGTACACCTCAGACACTCCCAGGTACACCTCAGACACTCCCAGGTAAACCTCAGACAATCCCAGGTACACCTCAGACACTTCCAGGTACATCTCTGACGCTCCCAGGTACCTCTGCCACTCCCAGGTACACCTCCTGACACTCCCAGGTACATTTCAGACACTCCAGATACACCTCTGTCATTCCAGGTACTCTCTTAAGCCTCCCAGGTACCTCAGACACTCCCAGGTACACTCCTCCCAGTACACCTGACCTCCCAGTTACACCTGACACTCCCAGGTACACCCCTGCCTCCCAGATACACCTGTGATACTCCCAGGTACACCCCGACCTCCCAGGTACTCCCTGCACTCCTGGTAAACCCTGACACTCCCAGGTACACCTCTGACACTCCCAGGCACCTCCAGACACTCCCAAGTACACCCCTGGCTCTCCCAGGTTCACCTCTGACCTCCCAGGTACTCCACCCAGCCTCCCAGGTGCTCCACTGACCTCCTGGTACACCCCTGACCTCCCAGTGCCTCTGACCTCCCAGGTACACCTCTGACACTCCCAGGTACACCTCGGCCTCCCATGCTCACGGCCTCCCAGGTTCACCTTTGACACTCCCAGGTACACCAGTGGCCTCCCAGGTGCACCTCTGACCTCCGATTACACCTTCGGCACTCCCAGTTACACCTGGCCTCCCAGGATGCCCTGACCTCTCCCAGGTACACCTCTGATGCTCCCAGGTACACCTCTGACACCTCCAGCTTCACCTTTGACCTCCCAGGTACTGGCGCACTCCGGTACACCTCTGACCTCCCAGGTGCCTCAGACACTCCCAGGTACACCTCCGACCTCCCAGGTACAGCCAATACTCCCAGCACCTCCCCGGCACTCCAGGTACACCCCTGACCTCCCAGGTACACCTCCTGATACTCCCAGGTACACCTGATACTCCCAGGTACCTCCCCAGCACCTCCAGGTTTCTGCCCAGCACTCCCAGGTGCACCAGCAACACTCCCAGGTACACCTCTGACCTCCCAGCTACCTGTGACCTCCCAGGTACTCCTTTGACCTTCCGGGTACTCCTCTGACACTTCAGGTACCTCATGTCTCCAGGTACACCTCAGACACTCCCAGGTGCACCTCTGACACTCCCAGGTGCCTTTAACTCTCCTGTGCACCTCTGCCTCCCAGGTACATCCGGCACTCCCAGGTACACCTCCGACACTCCCAGGTACACCTCCGATACTCCTGGTACACCTCTGAGCTCCCGGTACACCATGACACTCCCAGGTACTCATCACACCTCCCAGGTACTCTCCTCAGCCTTCCAGGTACATCTCTGGCCTCCCAGGTACACCTCTACACTCCCGTACGCCTCTGACCTCCAGCACACCTCCGACCCTCCCAGTTACACCCCTGACCTCCTAGGGCCTCCTCTGACTCTCTCCCGGGTACAGCTTTGGCCTCCCAGGTACATCCCAGCCTCCCAGGTACACATCTGGCCTCCCAGTTACACCTCCAAGCACTCCCAGTTACACCTGGCCTCCCAGGTACACCTGGCATCCCAGGTGCACCTCTGCAATCTCCCAGGTGAACCCTCTGGCCTCCAGGTTCACCTTTGACCTCCCAGGTACCAATGACCTCCCAGGTACACCTCTGACCTCCCAGGTACACCTCTGGCCTCCCAGGTACACTCCGGCTTGCTCCCAGTTACACCCTGGCCTCCCAGTTACCCCAACACTCCCAGTTACCACTCATAAGTACACCCCATTACCTCCCAGATACACCTCTGATGCTCCCAGGTACACCACCCAGCACTCCCAGGTGCTCCTTTGACCTCCCTGGTACCTCCGCTGCTCCCAGGTACACCTCTGACCTCCAGGTACACCTCTGACCTCCCAGGTACTCACTGACACTCCCTGGTTGCCTCTGATACTCCCAGGTACACTCTGCCTCCCAGGTACACCTCTGACTCTCCAAGTACACCTCTGTGCTCCCAGGTACACCCCAGACACTCCCAGGTATACCCCAGACACTCCCACATACACCTCTGACACTCCCAGGTGCTCCTCTTACACTCCCAGGTGCTCCTCTGACCTCCCACATACACCTCTGACACTCCGTGGTACTCCTCTGTGCTCCCAGGTACTCTCCTGCCTCCCAGGTACGCCTCTGGCTTCCAAGTACACCTCTGACACTCCGATGTTTGTCTGAACACTCCCAGGTACCTCTGACACTCCCAGGTACTCCTCTGACACTCCCGCTTCACACCTCAGACACTCCAGGTACACCTCTGCCTCCCAGGTACACCTCTGACACTCCCAGGTGCACCTCTGGCCTCCCAGGTGCATTTCAGACACTCCCAGATACACCTCTGACATTCCCAGGTACTCCTCTGACCCTCCCAGGTACCTCAGGCTCTCTCCCAGGTACCTGACACTCCCAGGTACCCCCTGACACTCCCAGGTACCTCTGTGCTCCCAGGCCTCCCAGACACTCCAAGTACACCTCCCAGCACTCCAGGTACACCCCAGACACTCCCAGGTACACCTCTGCTTGCTCCCAGAGCCGCTCTCTGGCACTCCCAGGTACACCTCAGGCTCTCCCAGGTAATGCTCCCAGGTACATCTGACACTCCCAGGTACACCTCTGACAATCCCAGGTACACCTTTGACATCTAGGGCTTACCTCTGACACTCTCAGGTACCTCTGACTCCCAGTGCACCTCTCTGCTCAGGTATCTCCCAGCAATCCCAGATACACCTCTGGCCTCCAAGGCACCTCCGAGCCTCCCAGGTACACCTCTCATTCCCAGGCCTCTGACCTCCCAGTTACATCTCTGGGTACACCCAGACACTCCCAGTGCACCCCAGACACTCCCACATACACCTGCACTCCCTGGTACTCACCTCTGACTCTCCCAGGTACATCTGACATCCTGTGCCTCTGCCTCCTGGTACTCCTCGCTTGCTCCAGGTTCTCCTCTCCTCCCAGGTACCTCTGCTGCTCCCAGGTACATCCGACACTCCCAGGTACACCTGCAGCACTCCCAGGTACCATCGCACTCCCAGGTACACCTCTGACCTCCCAGGTACATTTGACCTCCCAGGTGCCTCCGACATCCCAGCTCCATTACTCTACCTCTGACACTCCAGGTACCTTGACTCCCAGGTACTCCCCAGCCTCCCGGGTACAGCTTTGACCTCCCAGGTACACCTCCGACACTACCGGTGCATCCAATACTCCCAGTGCCTCTCCCAACCTCCCAGGTACAGCCCCTGCCTCCCAGGTGCCCTCTGGCCTCCCAGGTACAGCAGCCTCCCAGTACCTCCGAGCACTCCCAGGTACATCTGACACTGCCAGGTGCACCTCTGACCTCCCAGGTGCACACCTGGCCTCCCAGGTTCCTGAACCTCCCAGGTACACCTCAGGACACTCCCACTACACCTCTGACCTCCTGGTACTCCTCTGGCCTCCCAGGTACTCCTCTGACACTCCCACTGCCTCTGACTCCTGGGCTCCTCCTTTCCCAGTGCCTCTCTACTCCCAGTACTCCTCTGACACTCCCAAGTACACCTCTGACACTCCGTGTACATCTGAACACTCCCAGGTACACCTCTGACACTCCCAGGTGCTCCTCTGGCCTCCAGCCACCTCAGACACTCCCAGGTGTCTGACTCCCAGGTACACCTCCGAGCACTCCCATGTTCACTCTGGGCTCTCTGGCCTCCAGGTACACCTCTGTGGCCTCCCAGGTACATCTCTGACACTCAGGTACACCACTGACCTCCCAAGTATGCCTCTGATGCTCCCAGGCCTGACAGTCCCAGTTGCACCTCCGACACTCCCAGTTACACCCCTGACACTCCCAGGTACCTGACTCCCAGGTGCCTCTGATACTCCAGGTGCAGCTTTGACACTCCCAGGTCACATCTGACACTCCCAGGTACAAATCCTGACACTCCCAGTTACTCACGCCTCCCAGGTACACCCCTGGCATCCCACCCCTGGCCTCCCGTACACCTCTGATACTCCCAGGTACACCTCTGAGCCTCCCAGTACACCTCTGGCACCTCCAGGTTCTGCTTAACACTCCCAGGTACACCTTACTCCCAGGTACTCTCCTGACATTCCCAGGTACTCTCTGTGCTCCCAGGCATCTCTGACTCCCATGTGCACCTCCCAACTCCCAGGTACGCCTCTGACATCAGACTTACCTCCGGCCCTCCCAGTACACCCTGGCCTCCCAGTTACACCTGACCTCCCAGGTACACCTCTGATGCTCCCAGGTACATCTCTGGCACTCCCAGGTACCTCAGACACTCCCAGGTGCACCTCTCACTCCCAGGTACTCTGCCTCCAGGTACCTCAGACACTCCCAGGTGCACTCACTCCCCACACCTCTGTCCTCCCAGGGTACTCCTGTTGCAGTCCCTGGTATCTCTGCCTCCCAGGTACTCCACTGACACTCCTGGTACACCTCTGACACTCCCAGGTGCACCTCAGACACTCCCAGGTACCTCAGACACTCCCAGGTACACCTCAAACACTCCCAGGTACCTCAGACACTCCAGGTGCATCTCTGCTCCCAGGTGCACCTCTACCACTCCCAGGTACCTCTGGCCTCACCTCTGACCTCCCAGGTACATTTCAGACACTCCCAGATACCTCTGGCTTTCCAGGTGCTCCTCTGACCTCCCAGGCCTCAGGCCTCCCAGGTACACCTGACATTCCCAGGTACCCTGACATCCTGGTACACCCCTGACATTGCCACACACACCTCCGACACTCCCAGGTACACCTGTTGACATCTAGTACACCTGCGTGCCCCCAGGTACACTTTCGACATTCCCAGGTACTCCACTGACACTCTCAGGTGCCTCAGTCCCAGGTACCTCAGACACTCCAGGTGCACTCAGACACTCCCAGGTACATCTCGGCCACTCCCAGGTACACCTCTGGCCTCCCAGGTACACCTCTGGCTGCTCCAAGGTACCTCAGACACTCCCAGGAGTCGCCAACACTCCCAGGTACATCTCTGACACTCCCAGGTACACCTCTGCCACTCCCAGGTACACCTCTGACACTCCCAGGTACACCTCTGGCTCTCCCAGGTACATTCAGACCCTCCCAGGCACCTCAGACACTCCCAAGTACACCGCCCAGCCTCCCAGGTACTCTCCCAGCACTCCCAGGTGCAGCTTTGACACTCCCAGGTACACCTCTGGCCTCCCAGGTACACATCTGGCCTCCAGTTACACCTGACCTCCCAGTTACACCCCTGGCTTGCTCCCAGGTACACCCCTGACACTCCCAGGTACACCTCTGATACTCCCGCACCTCCGAGCACCTCCAGGTTCTGCAGCGACCTCCCAGGTACCTGTGGCCTCCCAGGTACACCTCTGGACACCTCCAGGTTCTCCTGGGCTTGCTCCCAGGTACCTCTGACCTCCCAGGTACATTTCAGACACTCCCAGATACCTCTGACTTTCCCAGGTACTCCTCTGAGCCCTCCCAGGTACACACACTCCCAGGTACACCCCTGACATTCCCAGGTTGACCTCCCTGGCACACCCCTGACATTGCCACCACCTCCTGGCATTTCCAGGTAACCTGTGACACTCCCAGGTACACCTGCGATACCCCCATTTTGACATTCCCGTGCTCCCACACCACACTCTCAGGTACACCTCAGACACTCCCAGGTACACCTCAGACACTCCAGGTACACCTCAGACACTCCCAGGTACATCTCTGACGCTCCCAGGTACACCTCTGACACTCCCAGGTACACCTCCTGACCTCCCAGGTGCACCTCAGACCTCCCAGGAGTCCAGACACTCCCAGGTACATCTCTGTTGCTCCCAGGTACCCTCTGCCACTCCCAGGTACACTCTGACACTCCCAGGTACACCTCTGACACTCCAGGTACATTTCAGACCCTCCCAGGTACACCTCAACCTCCCAGTGCACCTTGGCTCCCAGGCTCTCTGACCTCCGGGTACAACGACACTCCCAGGTACATCATCTCTCCCAGGTACACATCGGCCTCCCAGTTACTGACACTCCCAGTTACACCCCAACACTCCCGTTACACCTGACCTCCCAGGTACACCTCTGGTCTCCCAGGTACACCTCTGACCCTCCAGGTTCTGCTTTGGCCTCCCAGGTACACCAGCAACCTCCCAGGTACACCTCTGACACTCTCAGGTACACCACTGCACTATCAGGTACACCTCGCTTTCCAGGCCTCCTTTGAGCTCCCAGGTGCTCCTCTGACACTTCCAGGTACTCCTCTGGCCTCCCAGGTACACCTCATACCTCCCATGTTACACCTCAGCACTCCCAGGTGCACCTTTAACACTCCTAATACCTCTAACACTCCCAGTGCCATCCGACACTCCCAGGTGCACCTCCGACCTCCCAGGTACACCTCCGATACTCCCAGGTGCATCTCTGACCTCCCAGGTACCACCGCCGAACCTCCCAGGTACTCCTCTGGCCTCCAGTGCTCCTCCCAGCACTCCCAGGTACATCTCTGGCCTCAGGTACACCTCGGCCTCTCCAGGTACGCCTCTGAGACTCCCACCCGCCACTCCCAGTTACACCCCTGCACTCCCAGGTCTCCTCTGACTCCCAGGTACAGCATGGCTTACTCCCAGTACACATCTGACACTCCCAGGTACACATCTGACACCATCAAGTACACCTCGCCTCCCAGGTACACCCCAGACACTCCCAGGTACACCCCAGACACTCCCCACTCCTCTGACCTCCCTGGTACTCTCTGACTCCCAGGTGCTCCACTGACACTCCCAGGTACACCCCTGACACTCCTGGGTACACCACTTGAGCCTCCCAGGTACTCCCTGACATCGTTGCAGCTTTGACATTCCCAGGTACACCTCCGACACTCCCAGGTACAGCTCCAGCCTCCCCAGTACACCTCTGACACTCCCAAGTTCACCACCTGACACTCCCAGGTGCTCCTCTGACCTCCTGGTGCACCTCCGGCCTCCCAGGTACACCTCTGGCCTCCCAGGTACCTCCCACTCCCAGGTACTCACTGACTCTCCTGGTAACCTCTGATCTCCCAGGTACCTCTGACCTCCCAGGTAACCTCTGACTCTCCCAAGTACATCTCTGACCTCCCAGGTACACCCAGACACTCCCAGGTATCCCAGACCTCCCACATACACCTCTGACCTCCTGGTACTCCTCGGACCTCCCAGGTACTCCTGCTTGCTCCCTTACACCTCCTGACCTCCGTGGTACTCTCTCAACGCTCCCAGGTGCTCTCTCACACTCGGGTGCTCCTCTGACACTCTCAAGTACACCTCTGACTCTCCGATGTGCATCCCAGACCTCCCAGGTGCACCTCTGACCTCCCAGGTGCTCCTCCTGACCTCCCAGCTACCTCAGACCTCCCAGGTGCATCCTGACACTCCCAGGTGCACCTCTGGCTTGCTCCCAGGTGCTTTTCAGACACTCCCAGATGCACCTCTGACATTCCCAGGTGCTCTCTGACCTCCCAGGTACCTCAGACTCTCCCAGGTACACCTACATCTCCCAGGTACACCCCTGACCTCCCAGGTACCTCTGGCCTCCCAGGTACCTCCAGAGCACTCCCAATGTACCTCGGTGCTCCCAGGCACCCCAGGCACTCCCAGGCCTCCTGACCTCCCAGGTACTCTCTCGGCCTCCAGGTACCTCAGACACTCCCAGGTGCACCCAGACACTCCCGGGTGCACATCTGACACTCCAGGTACACCTCTGACAATCCAGGTGCACCTTTGACACACTCAGGAACACCTCTGTGCTCTCCAGGTGCACCTCTGACACTCCCAGGTACACCTCTCATGCTCCAGGTATGCCTCCAGTGATCCCAGATACACCTCCTGACACTCTAAGAACACCTCTCTTGCCTCCCAGGTGCACCTCTCCTTCTCCCAGGTATGCCTCTGACCTCCCAGTTACACCTCCGGCACTCCCAGTTACACCCAGGCACCTCCCAGGTACCCAGACTGCTCCCTTACACCTGTGACCTCCCTGAGTACTCCTCTGGTACTCCAGCCTCCCTTGCCTCCCCCTTTGCCTCTGACACTCCCTGGTACTCCTCCCCAGCGCTCCTAGGTTCTCCTCTCCTCCCAGGCCTCCCTGACACTTAAGTACCTCTGACACTCTTGTGCATCCCAGGCACTCCCAGGTACACCTCTGCACTCAGGTACTCCTCAGAGCATCAGGTACACCCCTACACTCCCAGGGGCCACCTGATCTCCAGGTACACCCCTGACACCTCCAGGTTCACCTTTGACACTCCCAGGTCACATGTTGCTCCCAGGTACACCTCTGACTTCTCGTTTCACCTGCACTATCGTGCCACTCTGTGCTCCCAGGTGCTCTTTGCTCCCAGGTCTCCTCTTGCTTCCAGGTACCTCAGGCACTCCCAGGTACACTTCTGACTTCCAGGTACACCTTCCTCCTGGTACACCTTCTTCCTCCTGGGCCACCTCTACTACTCCAGTTCATCCGACACTCCCAGGTTTACCTCCGACACTCCCAGGTGCACCTCCCGTACTCCCAGGCCTCGGCACTCCCAGGTCACCTTGGCCTCCCAGGTGCTCCTCTGCTCCCAGGTACTCTCCTGTTCCTCCCAGTCCATCCAGCCTCCCAGGTACCTCCCAGCCTCCCAGGTTGCCTCTGACACTCAGGCTTACCTCCGACTCCTCCCAGTTTCACCTGAGCCTCCCAGTTACACCCTGACCTCCCAGGTACCTCTGATACTCCAGGTACATCTCTGACACTCCCAGGTGCACCTCAGACACTCCCAGGTACTCCTCTCACACACCCAGGTTTTCCTCTAACCTCCCAGGTACACCTCAGACACTCCAGTTTTCCTGTTGCACTCCCAGGTACACCTCTGTCCTCCAGGTACTCCTGTTACAGTCCCTGTATATCTCTGCTCCCAGGTACTCCACTGACCTCCCTGGTACACCTCTGGCCTCCCAGGTACCTCAGTTGCTCCCAGGTACCTCAGACACTCCCAGGTACTCAGGCACTCCCAGGTACATCTCTGACACTCCCAGTTACCTCTATCCTCTGGTACCTCCTGCTCAAGTACCTCTGGCTGCTCCCAGGTTTTGGGCACTCTGAATCCTCTGCTTTCCCGTGCTCTCTGACCCTCCCAGGTGCACCTCAGACCTCCCAGGTACACCCCTGACATTCCCAGGTGCCACCTGTTGCTCCTGGTACACCTGGCAGGTGCCTCTGGCCTCCCAGGTACCTGTGACCTCCCAGGTACACCTGCGTGCCCCCAGTACTCACGACATTCCCAGGTACTCCTGACTTGTCTCAGGTACACCTCAGACACTCCCAGGTGCACCTCAGACACTCCCAGGTACCTCAGACACTCCCAGGTGCATCCTGCAGGCGCTCCCAGGTGCACCTCTCTGGCCTTGCTCAGATGCCTCTCGCCTCCCAGTACCTCAGACCTCCCAGGCAGTCCCAGCAGCCTCCCAGGTACATCTCTGACCTCCCAGGCTCACCTCTGCCACTCCCAGGTACCTCGACCTCCTAATTTTCCCAGCTTCCCAGGTACACTTTCAACACCCCTCCCAGGCCTGAACACTCCCGTTACCACTCTCCAGGTTCTCCCGGCTTGCTCCCAGGTACAGCTGACCTCCCAGGTACATCTGACCTCCAGGTACATCTGGGTTGCTCCAGGTGCCTGGCTCAGTTACACCTGTCCTCCCAGGTACACCCCTGCACTCCCAGGTACCTCTGATGCTCTGGGTACACCTCTGACACCTCCAGGTTCTTGTTGCTCCCAGGTGCCTCAGCCCTCCCAGGTACACCTCTGACACTCTCAGGTACACCACTGACACCTATCAGGTGCCTCTGACACTCCAGGTGCTCTGTGACGTCCCAGGGCCTCCTCTGACACTTCCAGGTACTCTCTGACACTCCAGGTACACCTCCACACCTCCCTTGTACACCTCTGACACTCCCAGGTACCTTTAACACTCCCTAATTACACCTCCTAACACCCAGGCACATCAACCTCCAGTGCCTCCCGCCTCCCAGTACCTCCTGCAGTACATCTCTGGCCTCCCAGGTACACCTTGACCTCCCGTGCTCCTCTCAGCACTCCAGGTACTTCTCTGACCTCCCAGGTACATCTCTGGCCTCCCAGGTACACCTCTGCAGCTCCCAGGTACGCCTCTGGGCTCCCTTACACCTTCGACCTCCCAGTTGCACCCCTGACCTCCCAGGTGCTCCTCTGACTCTCCCGGGTGCAGCTGGCTACACTCCCAGGTACACATCTGACACTCCCAGGTACATCTGGCACCATCAGTACACACCTCTGACCTCCCAGGTACACCCAGACACTCCCAGGTGCACCCAGACACTCCCACATTTACACCTCCTGACCTCCTTGGCTCCTCTGTTGCTCCCAGGTGCTCACTGACCTCAGTACACCCAGACCTCTGGGTACACCATGACCTCCCAGGTTCTCCCTGACACTCCCAGGTACAGCTTGACATTCCCGGTTACACCTCCGACCTCCCAGGTACATCCAGCCTCCCAGTACACCTCTGCCTCCCAGTACACCACCCTGACCTCCCAGGTACTCCTCTGACACTCCCTGGTACACCTCCGGCCTCCCAGGTACACCTCTGACCTCCCAGGTACACCTCTGGCCTCCCAGGTACTCACAACCTCCCTGGTACACTGATACTCCCAGGTGCACCTCTGTGCCTCCCAGGTACCTCTGACTCTCCCAAGTACATCTCTGACCTCCCAGGTACCCCCAGACACTCCCAGGTATGCACCCCAGACACTCCCACATACACCTCTGACACTCCCTGGTGCTCTCCAGACACTCCCAGGTACTCCTCTGACACTCCCACATACACCTCTGACACTCCATGTTGCTCCTCTGACGCTCCCAGGTGCTCCTCTCCACACTCCCAGGTACTCCTCTGGCCTCTCAGGTACACCTCCCACCTCCGTGGTGCATCCCAGACACTCCCAGGTACACCTCTGGCACTCCCAGGTACTCCTCCCTGACCTCCCCTTCACCTCAGGCCTCCCAGGTACCCCTCTGCCACTCCCAGGTACTCTCTGACCTCCTTCCTCCAGACCTCCCAGGTACATCTGGCCTCCCAGGTACCTCCTGGCACTCCCAGGTGCTTTTCAGACACTCCCAGATACACCTCCGAGCATTCCCAGGTGCTCTCCTGACCCCTCCCAGGTGCCTCAGACTCTCCCAGGTACACCCTGACATCTCCCAGGTTGCACCCCTGACCTCCCAGGTGCACCTCTGGCCTCCCAGGTACGCTCCAGCACTCTGGGGTACCTCTGACACTCCCAGGTCACCCAGGCCTCCCAGGTACACCTCTGACCTCCCAGGTACTCCTCTGAGCACTCCCAGGTGCACCTCAGACCTCCCAGGTACACCCCAGACACCAGGTGCATCTCAGCACTCCAGGTACTCCCAGCAATCCCAGTTGTGACACACTCAGGTACACCTCTGGCTCTCAGGTGCACCTCTGCACTCCCAGGCACCTCTCCTCTCCCAGGTATACCTCTGACAATCCCAGATACCTTTGTCACTCTAGGGAACACCTCCAGCACTCCCAGGCCACCTCTCATACTCCCAGGTATCTCTGACACTCCCCCAGATACCTCCGGCACTCCCAGTTACACCCCAGGCCTCCCAGGTACACCCCAGACACTCCACTACAGCCTCCTGGTGCTCCTCCTGACCTCCCGTTGCTCCTCTGACACTCCCATACACCTCTGACCTCCCTGGTACTCCTCTGGCTGCTCAGGTTCTCCTCTCACCTCCCAGGTACTCCTCTGACACTCCCAGTGCCTCTGACACTCGATGTTACGCTCCCAGGTGTCCTCTGACCTCCCAGGTACACCTCAGACCTCCCAGGTACACCTGGCCTCCAGGTGCCCTCTGATGCTCCCAGGTACACCCTGATTCCTCCAGGTTCACCTTTGACCTCCCAGGTCCACCAATGACACTCCCAGGTACCCTCCGACACTCTCAGGTACACCACTGACACTATCTTCACCTCCCAACCTCCCAGGTGCTCCTTTGACGCTCCCAGGTACTCCTCTGACACTTCCAGGTACCTCCAGACACTCCCAGGTACACTTCTCAACACTTCCAGGTACACCTTCCTTCCTCCTGGTACACCTTTAACCTCCCTGGTACACCTCTAACACTCCCAGGTTACTTGTCCTTGCTCCCAGTGCCTCCGACTTGCTCCAGGTACACCTCCCGTGCTCCCAGGTACCTCTGGCCTCCCAGGTACACCAACCTCCCAGGTACTCCTCTGACACTCCCAGGCCTCTCTGACACTCCCAGGTACATCTCTGACACTCCAGGTACACCTCTGACACTCCCAGGTACGCCTCTGACCTCCACTTACCTCCGACCCTCCCAGTTACACCTGGCCTCCCAGGTACTCCTCTGACTCTCCCAGGCTGCTTTGGCCTCCCAGGTACATCTGAGCCTCCCAGGTACACATCTGACACTCCCAGTTACCTCCAGCTCCCATTACACCTGACACTCCCAGGTACACCCCAGCCTCCCAGGTACCTCCTGATACTCCCAGGTACCTCTCTACCTCCCAGGTTTTCTGCTGAACTCCCCATATTACACATCCCAACGCTCCCAGGTTCCTCTGACACTCCCAGGTACACCTCCCCAGCTTGCTCCCAGTACCTCTGACACTCCCAGTTGCACCCTGGCTTGCTCCAGTTACACCCCGACACTTGATTACACCCTGACACTCCCAGGTACTCCCCTTACACTCCAGATACACCTCTGATGCTCCCAGTGCCTACTGACACTCCCAGGTACTCCTCTGACCTCCTGGTACATTCCTCCCAGGTACACCATTGAAACTCCCAGGTACACCTCTGACACTCCCAGTACTCCCACTGACACTCCCTGGTACCTCTGTTACTCCCAGGTGCACCTCCTGACACTCCCAGGTACACCTCTGACTCTCCCCAGGTGCACCTCTGATCCCAGGTGCACCTCAGACACTCCCCAGGTTTTGAACTCCCAGGTACACATCTGGCTTCTCTGGGTACACTCTGTGTCCCAGGTACCTTTGACACACTCAAACACCTCTGGCTCTCAGGTACCTCCAGCACTCAGGTACACCTCTCAGGCCTATACTCTGACAATCCCAGTGATACCTCTGGCTTGCTCTAAGGAACACCTCTGGCTTTCTCCCAGGTACACCTCTCGCTGCTCCCAGGTATACCTCTGACACTCCCAGTTACACGTCGCTCCCAGTTTTTAGACGCTCCAGGTACACCCCAGACACTCCCACATACGCCTGTGACACTCCTGGTACTCCTCTGACTCTCAGGTACTCCTCTGACTCTCCCACTTACACCTCTGACTCTCCTGGTACTCCTCCCAGGTTCTCCTCTCACTCTTGCTCCTGTTTTTCGGCTCAGTGGCACACTCCCATTTTTCTGACACTCCCAGGTTTCAGGCTCTGTTGGTCTGGTGTACACCTCTGATGCTCCCAGGTACATGACACCTCAGGTTCTGTTGACCTCCCAGGTACCAGTGGCTTGCTCCCAGGTACACCTCTGCACTCTCAGGCCACTGGCACTATCAGTGCCTCTGACCTCCCAGGTACTCCTTGACGTCCCAGGTGCTCCTCTGACACTTTGGGTACACCTCAGACACTCCCAGGTACACTTCTGACACTTCCAGGTACACCTTTAACCTCTCCCTGGTACACCTTACTGCTCCCTGGTACACCTCTACACTCTGGTGCATATCCGGCCTTCCCAGGTACCTCCGACACTCTGGGTACACCTCCGATACTCCCAGGTACACCTCTGACACTCCCAGTACACCTCTTGACACTCCCAGGTGCTCTCTGACTGCTCCCAGGTGCTCTCTGCTTCCCAGGTACATCTCTGACACTCCCAGGTGCACCTCCTGACGCTCCCAGGTGCCTCTCAACCTCCCTCGTCCACCTCCGACCCACTCCCAGTTACACCCTGACATCTCCCAGGCCTACTCTGTTTCTCCCGGGTACAGCTTTGACACTCCCAGGTACACTCTGGCTCTCCCCAAATACATCTGACACTCCCAGTTACACCTCCGACCTCCCAGTTACACACCAGACACTCCCAGGTACCCCTACACTCCAGGTACTACCTCTGATGCTCCCAGGTACACCTCCTGACACCTCAGGTTCTTTGGCTCTCCCATGTACACCAATGTGCTCCCAGGTACACCTCTCTGGCGCTTCTGGGTACACCTTGTGCTCTGGGTACACCTCTGACACTCCCAGTTACCCCGACACTCCCAGTTACACCCCTGTCCTCCCAGTTACACCCCTGACACTCCAGGTACACCCCTTACACTCCCAGATACTCCTGATGCTCCCGTGCACCACTGACACTCCCAGGTGCTCCTCTGACACTCCCTGGTACACACCTCCGACACTCCCAGGTACCTCATTGAAACTCCCAGGTACACCTCCTGACACTCCCAGGTACTCCCACACAGGCTTGCTCCCTGGTACACCTCTGATGCTCCCAGGTACACCTCTGACACTCCCAGGTACCTCTGACTCTCCAGAAGTGCACCTCTGACACTCCCATTACCCCAGACTCCCCAGGTACACCCCAGACCTCCCACAGCACCTCTGACCTCCTGGTGCACCTCTGACACTCCCAGGTGCTCCTCTGACCTCCCCTTACACCTCTGGCCTCCTGGTGCTCTCTGATGCTCCCAGGTGCTCTCTCTCCCTCCCGTGCACCTCTGGCACTCCCAAGTACCTCTGACACTCCGTGTGTACATCCCAGGCACTCCCAGGTACACCTCTGACCTCCCAGGTGCTCTCTGACTTGCTCCCAGCTACACCTCAGACACTCCCGGGCCGTCTGACACTCCCAGGTACACTGGCTTGCTCCCTGGGTGCCTATGACACTCTTGGGAACACCTCCGACACTCCCCAGGTACCTCTGACACTACCAGGTACATCTCTGACACTCCCGGGCACCACCGACGCTCCCAGGTATACCTCTGATGCTCCCAGGATACCTCTGACAGTCCAGTTACAGCTCTCCGACTTGCTCCCAGTTACACCTGACCTCCCAGGTACCCTCTGATGCTCTGGTACCTCCTCGACACTCCCATTTACCGACTCCAGGTACACCCCGGCTGCTCCCAGGTACCTCTGGTACTCCCAGGTACACCTCTGACACCTCCAGGTTCTTGACACTCAGGTGCACCAGCCGACGCTCCCAGGTACCTCTGACCTCCCAGTTACACTCAGGCTCCCAGTTTCACCCTGACGCCTTGGGTGCACCCCTGACACTCCCAGGTTCCTCTGATCTCCCAGGTGCCCACCTCTGGCCACCTCCAGCTTCTGCACCCATTAGCACCTTGCCCCAGTTACATGACTGGCTCCCAGGTACACCTCGGCCTCCCAGGTACATCCGGCCTCCCAGGTACACCTTCGACACTCCCAGGTTGCTCCATGCCTCCCAGTGCACCTCCCAGGTTACCCATGGCTGCTCCCAGTTCTCCCCTGACACTCCCGATTTGGCTTGACCTCCCAGGTACCTCCGAGCACTCCCAGGTGGCTCTACTCCCAGTGCCTCCTGACACTCCCAGGTACCTCTGACACTCCCAGGTACCCTCTGACCTCCCAGGTACAGCTTGGCTTGCTCCCAGGTACATCTGACCTCTCAGGTACCCACATCCTGACACTGCCAGGCCTGCCTCGGCTCCCAAGTACCTCCTGACACTCCAGGTACACCCCAGACACTCCCTTACCTCTGACCTCCTAATTTGCTCCTCCTGACATCAATTGCTCCTCTGACACTCCCATGCATCTCAGGCACTCCTGGTGCTCTCTGACGCTCCCAGGTGCACTCCTCTCCCTAGGTACTCCTCTGACACTCCCAAGTACCTCTGACACTCCCGATGTACATCCTGAACCTCCCAGGTACCTCTGGCTGCTCCCAGGTGCTCTCTGACTTCTCCCAGCTACCTCAGACCTCCCAGGTACATCTGACACTCCCAGGTACCTCTGACCTCCCAGTGCACCTTGACACTCACAGGTGCCTCCGACCTCCAGGGTGCACCTCTGACTTCTCCAGGTGCATCTCTGACCTCCGGGGTACACCACTGACTCCCAGGTTCTCCTCTGATACTCCCAGGAATGCACTCTGACGGTCCCCAGTTACCTCCCGACTCTCCCAGTTACCCCTGACTGCTCCCAGGTACACCTGACCTCCCCAGGTACACCTCTGATGCTCCCCGGGTTCAGCTTTGACCTCCCAGGTACATCTGACCTCCAGGTACAATCTGACACTCCCAGTTACCTCCAGCTCCCAGTTACAGCTCCCAGGGTACACCTGACACTCCCAGGCCCTCTGATGCTCTGGGTACACCTCTGAACACTCAGGTACCTCTGACACCTCTAGGTTTCACTTTTGACACTCTCAGGTGCCTGACACTCCCAGGTACTCTCTGACATTCCCAGGTGCTCCTCTGAGGCCTCTGGTGCATCCTGTCACTCTGGGTACATCTCTGACACTCCCAGGTACGCCTCTGACCTCCCAGCACCACCTCCAGAGCCACTCCCAGTTACACCTGACACTCCCAGGTTACCTGACCTCCCAGGTACCTCTGATACTCCCAGGTGTCTCTTGACTGCTCCCAGGTGCCTCAGACCTCCCAGGTACACCTCTCCACCTCCCAGGTACCCTCTAACACTCCCAGGTACCCTCCAGCCTCTCTGGTACCTCTCCTCCAGGTGCCTCTGTCACTCCAGGCCACTCCTGTTACAGTCCTGAGTCTGTCTCACTGCTCTTGGTACTCCATGACACTCCTGGTGCACCTCGGCTCTCCCAGGTCACCTCCAGACACTCCCAGGTACACCTCAGGCTTGCTCGGTACCTCAGGCTCTCCCAGGTACATCTCCTGACACTCCCAGGTACCTCTACCACTCCCAGGTACCTCTGTGCCTGGGTACCTCTGACTTGCTCCCAGGTACATTTCGAACTCTCCAGATACACCTCTGACTTTCCAGGTACTCTCTGACCCTCCCAGGTACCTCTGAGACACTCCCAGGTACACCCCCTGACATTCCAGGTACACCCCTGACACTCCTGGTGCACCCCCTGACATTGCCAGGTGCCTCTGACTGCTCTGGTACCTGCTGAGCACTCCCAGGTACACCTGCATTACCCCAGGTACACCGGTTCAGGTACTCACTGCTTCTGTCAGGTACACCTCTACTCCCAGGTACACCTCAGGCACTCCCAGGTGGTCCAGCTGCACTCCCTGGTACACCTCTCCTTGCTCCCAGGACCTCCTGGCTCCCGAACACCTCAGACTCTCCCAGGTACCTCGAACACTCCCAGGTACATCTCTGACCTCCCAGGTACCTCTGCCACTCCCAGGTACCTCTGACACTCCCAGGTGCACCTCTGACTCTCCCATGGTACATTTCAGACCCTCCCAGGTGCACCTCAGGTGCTCCCAGGTACGCTGACCTCCCGGGTACTCTGACTTGCTCCCAGGTGGCTTTGACCTCCAGGTACACTCTGACCTCCCAGGTGCACATCTGACACTCCCAGTTACCCCTGACCTCCCAGTTACACCCCTGACCTCCCAGGTACACCCCTGACTGCTCCCAGGTACCTCTGATGCTCCCAGGTACCTCTGACACCTCCAGGTTCTGCTTGGCTTGCTCCCAGGTACTTTTCAGCGGCTCCCAGGTACCTCTGAGCTCTCAAGGGTACACCCCTGGCCCCTATCAGGTACCTCTGACACTCCCAGGTGCTCCTGCAGCTCCCAGGTACTCCTCTGACTTGCTTCAGGTACTCCTCTGACGCTCCCAGGTGACACCTCCTTACCTCCATGTACACCTCTGACCTCCCAGGTACACCTTTTCCTGTGCACCTCTGCTCCCGAGTACATCCGACTCTCCCAGGTACCTCCAACACTCCCAGGTACACCTCCCGTGCTCCCAGGTACAACTCTGATGCTCCCAAGTGCCTGCTTGCTCCCAGGTACTCTTCTGGCCTCTGGTGCTCTCTGTGAGACTCCCAGGTGCATCTTCTGACACTCCCAGGTACACCCTCTGACACTCCCAGGTGCCTCTGAGACTCACTTGCACCTTCACGACCCTCCAGTTTGCCCCTGACCTCCCAGGTGCTCCTCTGACACTCTCCAGGGTACAGCTATGACACTCCAGGTACACATCTTGACACTCCCAGGTACACATCTGACACCATCAAGTGCACCTCTGACAATCCCAGGTACACCCCAGACACTCCCAGGTACAGACACTCCCACATACACCTCTGTGCTCCTGGTACTCCTCTGGCCTCCCAGGTGCTCCTGACTCCCAGGTACACCTCTGGCACTCTGGGTACCGCCCCACCTTGCTCCCAGGTGCTCCCCTGACACTCCCGGGTACAGCTTTGACATTCCCAGGTACCTCCGACCTCCCAGGTACAGCTCCAGCCACTCCCAGTGCACCTCTAAACTCCCATTCCCGCTAACCTCCCAGGTACTCCTCTGACACTCGGTGCAGCTTGCACTCCCAGGTACACCTCCGGCCTCCAGGTACCCAGCTGTACTCCTGTGCCCTCCTCTGACCTCCCAGGTACACCGCCAGCCTCCCAGTGTACACCTCTGATATTCCAGGTACCTCTGACACCTCAAGGTTCTGCTGACACTCCAGGTACACCAATGACGCTCCCAGGTACACCTACCAGTGCTCAGGTACCTCAGCACTTCTCAGGTACCTCTGTCCTCCCAGGTACAACTTTGACACTCCAGGTACTCCGGCCTCCCAGGTGCAGCTCTGGCTTCCCAGTGCCACCTCTGACACTCCCAGGTACACCGCTGACCTCCAGGTACCTCTGATGTTCCCAGGTACATCTGACACCTCAGGTTCTTCTGACTCTCCCAGGTACACCAGCAGCCTCCCATGCACCTCTGATACTCTCAGGTACACCAAACTATCAGGTACCTCCCTTACTTAGTGTCTCTTGACGCTCCAGGTACTCTCTGACCTTCCAGGTACCCTCATACACTCCCAGGTACACCTCCAGGCCTCCCAGGTACACCTCGGCTCCCAGGTGCACCTTTAGCACTCCTGGTACACCTCTAACACTCCCAGGTACACATCCGACACTCCCAGGTACAACTCAGCTCTCCAGGTACACCTCCGTGCTCCCAGGTACACCTCTGACACTCCCAGGTACTCTGACCTCCCAGGTACTCTCCCAGCCTCCCAGGTACCTCTGACCTGCTCCCAGGTGCCTCTGACACTCCACTTACACCTCCGACCCTCCCAGTTACACCCTGACCTCCCAGTGCTCCTCTGACTCTCCCGGGTACAGCTTTGGCACTCCAGGTACACATCTGACTTGCTCCCAGTTACATCTGGCCTCCCAGTTACACCTCGACTTCTCGCGGTTACCTGACTCCCAGGTACACCCTGACTCTCCCAGGTACACCTCTGATATTCCCCAGGTACACCTCGACTCCAGGTTCTTGACACTCCCAGGTACACCAGCAACACTCCCAGGTAAACCTCTGACCTCCCAGGTACCCTCTGACTCCCAGGTGCACCTCCGACACTCCCAGTGGCTCATCACTCCATTACACCTCTGAGCCTCCCAGCTACTGCACTTGCCTCCCAGGTGCTCCTCCTGACCTCCCGGGTGCAGCTTGGCCTCCATGTGCACCCGGCCTCCCAAGTACCCAGCTCCAATACTCCCCAGTACACCTCCTGACACTCCCAGGTACACCTTGAGCCTCCAGGTACTCCTCTGACACTCCCGGGTACAACTTGGCCTCCCAGGTACATCCTGACCTCCCAGGTACACATCTGACCTCCCAGTTATACCTCGACACTCCCAGTTACACTTGGCCTCCCAGGTACACCCCTGACACTCCAGGTACACCTCCTGATACTCCCAGGTGCACCTCTGACACCTCAGGTTCAGCTTTGACTCCTCCTATGCCAATGACGCCTCCAGGTACCTCTGACACTCCCAGGTACACCGCTGACCTCCCAGGTGCACCTCTGACACTCCCAGTTACACCCTGACCTCCCAGTTACACCTTTGCCTCCCAGTTACACCCCTACACTCCGGTGCCTTACACTCCCAAGCTCCTCAATGCTCAGTACACCTCTGACACTCCCAGGTACTCCTCTGACCTCCTGGTACCTCCGACACTCCCAGGTGCACCTTGAAACTCCCAGGTACACCTCCTGACACTCCCAGGTACTCCACTGGCCTCCCTGGTACACCTCTGATGCTCCCAGGTACACCTCTGACACTCCCAGGTACCCTCTGACTCTCCGGTACACCTCTGACACTCCCAGGTCACACCCCAGACACTCCCAGGTACACCCAGCACTCCATACCTCTGACACTCCCAATTTGTACCTCTGACACTCCCAGGTACCTGACATTCCACGTACACCTGACCTCCTGGTGCTCACTGACCTCCCCTGGTGCACCTCCTGGCCTCCCAGGTACACCTCTGACCTCCCAGGTACAGCTCAGACACTCCCAGGTACATCTCTGGCCTCCCAGGAACCTCTACCACTCCCAGGTACACCTCTGACCTCCCAGGTGCCTCTTGACCTCCCAGGTACATTTCAGACACTCCAGATGCACCTCTGACTTTCCGGTACTCCTCTGACCCTCCCAGGTACACCTGAGACCTCCCAGTACACCCTGACATTCCCAGGTACACCCTGACACTCCCAGGTACACCCCTGACATTGCCAGGTACCTCTGACACTCCCAGGTAATCCTGTGACTCTCCCAGGTACCTGCGATACCCCCAGGTAGACTTTTGACATTCGGGCTCACTGACACTCTCAGGTACGCCTCAGACACTCCCAGGTACACCTCTCAGACACTCCCAGGTACCTCCAGACACTCAGGTACACCTCTGACACTCCCAGGTACACCTCTGACACTCCCAGGTACACCTCTGACACTCAGGTCACCTCAGACTCTCCCAGGTAGTCAGCAAGCACTCCCTGAGCACACCTCTGTCTCCCAGGTACACCTCTCTGACTCTCCCAGGTACACCTCAGACACCTCTAGGTTCACCTTTGGCCTCCCAGGTACACCGCTGACACTCCCAGGTGCTCCTCTGACATTCCCAGGTGCTCCTCTGATTCTCCCAGGTACATCTCCGGCCTCCCAGGTACCTCTGGCACTCCCAGGTGCCTCTGACACTCCAACACACCTCGGCCTCCCAGTTACACCCTGACACTCCCAGGTACACCCTGACCTCCAGGTACACCTCTGATGCTCCCAGGTACATCTCTGCACTCCCAGGTACACCTCAGACACTCCCAGGTACCTCTCACACTCCCAGGTACACCTCTAACTGCTCCCCAGGTACCCTCAGACACTCCCAGGTACCTCTCACACTCCCAGGTACACCTCTGTCCTCCCAGGTGCTCTGTTACAGTCCCTGGTATATCTCTTTACTCCCAGGTACTCCACTGACCTCCTGGTACACCTCTGCCTCCCAGGTACACCTCGAACCTCCCAGGTACACCTCAGACACTCCCAGGTACCCTCAAACCTCCCAGGTACATCTCTCGACCTCCCAGGTACCTCTACCACTCCCAGGTACCTCTGGCACTCCCAGGTACACCTCTGACACTCCCAGGTACATTTCAGACACTCCCAGATACCTCTGGCTTTCCCAGGTGCTCCTCTGACCTCCCAGGTACACCTCAGACACTCCCAGGTACACCCTGACATTCCCAGGTACACCCCTGACACTCCTGGTACACCCCTGACATTGCCAGGTACACCTCTGACACTCCCAGGTCACCTGTGACACTCCCAGGCCACACCTGCGATGCCCCCAGGTACCTTTTGACATTCCCAGGTACTCCATGACACTGTCAGGTACCTCAGAAACTCCCAGGTACCTCAGACACTCCCAGGTAGTCCAGAACACTCCTGGTACCTCTCATACTCCCAGGTACACCTCTGACACTCCCAGGAACACCTCAGACACTCCCAGGTACAACTCAGACACTCGCAGGTACATCTCTGACCTCCCAGGTACCTCTGCCACTCCCAGGTACACCTCTGGCTCTCAGGTACACCTCTGGCCTCCCAGGTACATTCAGACCCTCCCAGGTACACCTCAGACACTTCCCGGGTACCGCCCTGACGCTCCAGGGTACTCTGACACTCCCGGGTCAGGCTTTGACCTCCCAGGTACATCTGACACTCCCAGGTACCATCTGACACTCCCAGTTACACCCCTGACCTCCCAGTTCACCCTGACACTCCCAGTTACCCCTGACACTCCCAGGTACCCCCTGACTCTCCAGGTACACCTCTGATGCTCCCAGGTACACCTCTGACACCTCCAGTTCTGTGACACTCCCAGGTACACCAGACAGCCTCCCAGGTACACCTCCTGACACTCTCAGGTACACCACTGACACTATCAGGTCACACCTCTGACACTCCCAGGTACTCATTTGGCCTTCCCAGGTACTCCTCTGACACTTCCAGGTACTCCTCTGACACTCCCAGGTACACCTCATACACTCCCATGTGCACCTCTACACTCCCAGGTACACCTTTAACACTCCTAATACACCTCCGCTCCAGGTACATCCGACACTCCCAGGCACCTCCCTCCAGGTACACCTCCGATACTCCCAGGCACACTCTGCAACACTCCCAGGTACCGCCCAGCCTCCCAGTGCTCTTCTGGCCTCCCAGGTACTCCTCTGAACTCCCAGGTACATCTCTGGCCTCCCAGGTACACCTCTGACACTCCCAGGTACGCCTCTGAGACTCCTACACCTTCGACCCTCCCAGTTACACCTGACACTCCGGTGCTCCTCTGCTCTCCCGGTACAGCTACTGACACTCCCAGTGTACATCTGACACTCTGGGCTCACATCTGACACCATCAAGTACACCTCCTGACAACTTCCCAGGTACACCAGACACTCTTGCAGGGTACACCCAGACACTCCCACAGCCACCTCTGACACTCCTGGTACTCTCTGACACTCCCAGGTACTCCACTGACACTCCCAGGTACACCCTGACACTCACAGGTACACACGGCCTTGGGCCTCCCGTGGCCCTGACACTCCCGGGTACAGCTTTGACATTCCCAGGTACCTCCGGCTCCCAGGTGCCAGCCAGCCTCCCAGTACACCTCTGAAACTCCCAAGTACACCGCTGACACTCCCAGGTGCTCCTCTGACCTCCCGGGTGCAGGCTGACCTCCCAGGTGCACCTCGACACTCCCAGGGTGCAATATCTCCTGTGCCTCTGACACTCCCAGGTACACCGCTGACCTCCCAGGTACCTCTGATGTTCCAGGTACACCTGACACCTCAAGGTTCTGCTTGGCTTACTCCATTACACTGTGTACTTCCAGTACACCTCTGATCTCAGGTGCACCACTGACACTATCAGTACACCTCTGGCACTTCCAGTTACACCCTGATATCCCAGTTTCACAGCACTCGATTTGCCCTGGACCTCTCCTGGTACACCCTGACAATTCTGGTAAACCTCTGATGCTCCCAGGTACTCACATTTCCAGGGTTCCCTTTGACATTTGCTCCTGGGTGCATAGCTGACGCTTCTGGTACATCTTGCTTGCTCTGGTGCGCCACTGACTATCAGGTACCTCTGACACTCAGGTACTCCTTTGACGCTCCGGTGCTCCTCTGACCTTGCTTCAGGTACTCTCCTGTGCACTCCAGGTACACCTCTTACTCCTCATGTGCACCTTGATCTCCTGGCACCTTTGCCTCCCTGTACTCCTAACCGTGTACACATCCGACACTCCCAGGTACACCTCCGGCTTGCTCCCAGGTCACCTCCGTGATCCCGGGTGCAGCTCTGTTTCTCCCGGCCACCGCTGGCCTCGGGTACTCTTCTGACACTCAGGTGCTCTCTGAGACTCCAGGTGCATCTCTGCACTCCTGGGTACACCTCTGACCTCCCAGGTACGCCTCTGGGCTTTCCTTCTCGACCCTCTCAGGTTTACACCTGACACTTGGGTGGTCCTCTGACTCTCCAGGGTGCAGCTCAACTCCCAGGTGCACACTCTGGCACTCCCAGGTACACATCTGAGCACCATCAAGTACACCTCTGACAATCCCAGGTACACTCCCGGACACTCCCAGGTTCCCTGGGCTGCTCCCATACAATTTCTGACACTCCTGGTGCTCTTCAGCCTCTGGTACTTACCTGACACTCCTGGTACCTGACATCACAAGGTACACCTGACACTCCCAGGTACTCCCCTGACACTCCCGGGTGCAAGCTTTGACATTCCCAGGTCACCTCCGACATCCCGGTGGTCAGCCTCCCCATTTTTTACCTCTGAAACTCCAAGTACACCGCTGACCTCCCAGGTGCTCCTCCTGACCACTCCCGGGTGTGGCCTGACCTCCCAGGTACCTCCAGGCACTCCCGGGTACCACAGCTCCAGGACTCCACTGTGCACCTCTGGCCTCCCAGATTTTGCTTCTA
>NW_024717637.1:0-23878 GCF_018991925.1 Homarus americanus | reverse complement strand
GACACTCCCAGGCACACCGCTACACTGCCAGATACACCTCTGACACTCCATGTACACCCTCAGACACCCCAGGCACACCCCTGACACTTCCAGGCACACCTCTGACACTCCAGGTACACCTCTGACACTCCCCAGGTACACCTCTGACACTCCATGTACACCCTCAGACACTTCCAGGCACACCTGGACATTCCCCAGTACACAGGCGCTCCCGGTACACCTTGAGACACTCCAGGCACACCGCTGTGTCACTCCCAGGTACACCCCTGACACTCCCAGTTACACCCCTGACAACCCAGGCACACCTCTGACAATCCCAGGTACACCTCAGACACTCCCAGGTACACCTCTGACACTCCCAGGTACACCAATGACACTCCTGGTACACACAAATGACACCTCTGGTACACCTCTGACACTCCCAGGTACACCAATGACACTCCCAGGTACACCTCTGACACTCCCCAGGTACACCTGACACTCCCAGGTACACCCCTGACACTCCGGCACACCCCCGACACTCCCAGGTACCACTCTGACACTCCCTGTACCTCTTTGACACTCCCAGTTACACCTCAAACACTCCCAGGTACACACCAATGACACTCTCAAGAACACTTGGACACTCCCACGTACACCTCTGACACTAACAGGCACCTCTGAACTCCTGGCACACCGCTGTCACACCCAGGTACACCCCTGACACTCCCAGGTACACCCCTGACACTCCAGGTACACTACACTCCCCAGGTACACCTCTATCAATCCCAGGTACACCCCTGACACTTCCAGGTATACCCCTGACACTCCAGGCACACCCCTGACAATCCCAGGTACACCACTGACACTTCCCTGGTACACCTCTAACACACCCCAGGTACACCTCCGACACTCAAGATACACCCCGACACTTTCAGGTACACCAATGACACTGTAGGTACACCGCTGACACTCCCAGTTACACCGCTGACACTCCCAGGTACACCTCTGTCACTCCATGTACACCTCAGACACTTCCAGGTACACCTCAGACACTTCCAGGTACACCGCTGTCACTCCCCAGGTACACCCCTGACACTCCTAGTTACACGACAACCGATGCACCTCTGACAATCCCAGGTAAACCTCAGACACTCCGTGTGCACCTCTGACACTCCCAGGTACACCTCAAACACTCCAGGTACACCAATGACACTCTCAGGAACACTTCTCACCTCCCAGGTACACCTCTGACACTAACAGGTACACCTCTGACACTCCCGGGCCTGCTGTCACTTCCAGGTACACCCCTGACACTCCAGGCACACCCTGATACTCCTAGGTACCTCTGAAAATCACAGGTACACCTTGACACTTCAGGTATACCCCTGACACTCCCAGGGCACCAATGACACTCCCAGGTGCTCACTGACATTCTGGTACCTCTGACACACCAGGTACACCTCTGACACTAACAGGTACACCCCTGACACTCAGGTATACCAATGACACTCGAGGTACACCGCTGACACTCTCAGGTACACCGCTGACCTCCCAGGTGCACCTCTCACACTCCCAGGTACACCAATGACACTCCCAGGGTACATCACTGACACTCCTGGTACACCTCTGACCTCCCAGGTACCTGTGACTCCCAGGTACACCTCAGACACTTCCAGGTACACCGCTGTCACTTCCAGGTACACCCTGACACTCCCAGGTACACCCCTGACACTCCCTAGGTACACCTCTGAAAATCCCAGGTACACCTTTGACACTTCCAGGTATACCCCTGACACTCCCAGGTACCAATGACACTCCCAGGTACTCCTGACATTCCCTGGTACACCTCTGACCACCCAGGTACCTCTGACACTCAGTGCACCCCTGACACTTTCAGGTATACCAATGACACTCGTGAGCACCGCTGACACTCTCAGGTACACCGCTGACACTCCAGGTACACCTCTCACACCTCCCAGGTACACCAATGACACTCCCAGGTACATCACTGACCTCCCTGGTACACCTCCTGACACTCCCAGGTACACCAATGACACTCCCAGGTACACCTCTGACACTTCCAGGGACACCCCTGATGCTCAGGTCTCCTCTCACACTCCCAGGCACTCCTCTGTGCCCGTGTACACCTTTGATCTCCCACATGCCTGCTACCTCCAGTTACACCTCCGACCTCCCAGTTACCCCTGACACTCCCAGGTACACCTGACACTCCCAGTTTACCTCTGATACTCCCAGGTACACCTCTGACACTCCGTGCCACACCTTGACCTCCCAGGTACACCTCCGATACTGCAGGCACACCTTTGACACTCCCAGGTACTCCACTGACGCTCCCTGGTACACCTCTGACACTCTCAGGTTCACCTCTGACACTCCCTGGTTAACCTCTGACACTCCCTGGTTAACCTCTGACACTCCCTGGTTTCTCTGACACTCCCAGGTACACTGTGCTCCCAGGCACCTCTGACACTCCCAGGTACACCTCCGGCCTCCCAGGTACACCCCTGACCTCCCGGTACACCTCTGACCTCCCAGGTACCTCTGACACTCCCTGGTACTCCTTTGACACTCCCAGTTACACCTCAAACACACCCAGGTACACCAATGACACTCTCAGGAACACTTGCGACACTCCCACGTACACCTCTGACACTAACAGGTTCACCTCTGACACTCCCTGGTTAACCTCTGACCTCCTGGTTCACCTCTGACACTCCCAGGTACACCTCTGACACTCCCAGGTACACCAATGACACTCCCAGGTACACCACTGACACTCCTGGTACACCTCTGACACTCCCAGGCACCAGTGAACTCCCAGGTACACCTCTGACACTCCCAGGTACCTCCGACACTCCCAGGTACACCCCTGACACTCCCAGGTACACCTCTGACACTCCCAGGTACACCTCTGACACTCACTGATGCTCCTTTGACACTCCCAGGTACACCTCAAACACTCCCCAGGTACACCAATGACACTCTCAAGAACACTTCTCACACTCCCAGGTACACCTCTGACACTACTGGTACACCTCTGACACTCCCAGGTACACCGCTGTCACTTCCGGTACACCGTGACACTCCCAGGTACACCCCTGACACTCCCAGGTACACCTCTGAAAATCCCAGGTACACCTTTGACACTTCAGGTAACCCTGACACTCCCATACACCAATGACACTCCCAGGTATTCACTGACATTCCTGGTACACCTCCTGACACCCAGGTACATCTGACACTCCAGGTACACCCCTGACACTTTCAGGTACACCAATGACACTCGTAGGTACACCGCTGACACTCTCAGGTACACCATGACACTCCCAGGTACACCTCTCACACCTCCCAGGTACACAATGACACTCCCAGTTACATCACTGACACTCCTGGTACACCCTGACACTCCCAGGTACCCTGACCTCCCAGTTACACCCCTGACACTCCCATGCCTCCGACAATCCCAGGTACACCTCAGACACTCCCAGATACACATCTGACACTCCCAGGTACTCCAATGACACTCCCAGGTACACCACTGACACTCCCTGGTACACCTCTGACACTCCCAGGTACACCTCAGACACTCCCAGGTACACCCCTGACACTCGCAGGTACACCTCTGACACTCCCAGGTACACCTCTACACCTCCCTGGTACTCCTCTGACACTCCCAGGTACACCTCAAACACTCCCAGGGACACCTCAGACACTCCCAGGTACACCTCTTACACTCAAAGGTACTCCTCTGAACCTCCCAAGTACTCCTCTCACCTCCCAGGTACTCTCTGACACTTCCAGGTACACCTTTGATACTCCCACGTACTTCTTACCTCCCAGTTACACCTCCGACACTCCCAGTTACACCTGACCTCCCAGGTACACCTGACTCCCAGTTTACCTCTGATACTCCCAGGTACACCTCTGACACTCCCAGGTACACCTTGGCCTCCCAGTACACCTCCGATACTGCAGGCACACCTTTGACCTCCCAGGTACTCCACTGACACTCCTGAACACCTCTGACACTCCCAGGTTCACCTCTGACACTCCTGGTTAACCTCTGACACTCCCTGGTTCACCTCTGACACTCCCTGGTACACCTCTGACACTCCCAGGTACACCTCTGACACTCCCAGGTACACCTCCGACACTCCCAGGTACACCTCTGACCTCCTAGGTACTACTCTGACACTCCCTGGTACACCTCTGACACTCCCAGGGACACATCTTACCTCCTGGTTCTCCCCTGACACTCCCAGGTACACCTCAGACACTCCGAGGTACACCGCTGACACTCCCAGGTACATCTCTGACACTCCCAGGTACATCTCTGACACTCCCAGGTACACCTCTGACATAACATGTACACCCCTGACACTCCCAGGTACACCTCTGACACTCCCAGGTACTCCTCTGACACTCCCAGGTACACCTCTGACCTCTCCCAGGTACACCTCTGACACTCCCAGGTGTACCTCTGACCTCCCAGGTACTCCTCTGACACTCCCAGGTACTCCTCTGACCTCCCAGGTACACCTCTGGCCACTCCCAGTTACACCTCCGGCAGCTCCCAGTTACACCCCTGACACTCCCAGGTACACCCCTGACACTCCCAGGTACCTTTGATGCTCTCTAGTACACCTCTGACACTTCAGATACACCCCTGACACTCCCAGGTACACCAAGCCTCCCTGGTGCACTCTGACACTCCAGGTACACCAGTTACACTACCAGGTACACCTCTGACACTCCCAGGTACTCCTTTGACGCTCCCAGGTGCTCCTCCGACACTCCCAGGAACACCTCTGACACTCCCAGGTACACCTCTGGCACTCCCAGGTACACGCCCAGCACTCCCAGGTACACCTCAGACACTGCCAGGTACACCTCAGACACTACCAGGTACACCTCAGATACTCCCAGGTACAGCTCAGACACTCCCAGGTACACCTCAGACACTCCAGGTCACCCCTGACACTCCCAGGTACACTGCTGACCTCCCAGGCACCTGCTGACCTCCCAGGCACCTGACACTCCCAAGTACACCTCTGACCCTCCTGGTACTCCTTGACACTCCCAGTTACCTCAAACACTCCCAGGTACCAATGACACTCTCAGGAACACTTGTGACCTCCCACGTGCACCTCTGACACTAACAGGTACACCTCTGACACTCCCGGGTACACCGCTGTCACTCCAGGTACACCCCTGACACTCCCAGGTACACCCCTGACACTGCCAGGTACGTCAGACACTCCCAGGTACACCACTATCAATCCCAGGTACACCTCTGACACTTCAGGATACCCCTGACACTCCCAGTACACCCCTGACAATCCAAGGTACCTGACATTCCTGGTACACCTCTGACACACCCAGGTACACCTCCATACTCCAAGATACGCCCTGACACTTCCAGGTACACCAATGACACTCGTGAGGTACACCGCTGACACTCCCAGTTACACCGCTGACACTCCCAGGTACACCTCTGTCACTCCATGTACACCTCAGACACTTCCAGGCCTCGAACACTCCCAGGTACACCGCTGTCACTCCCAGGTACACCCCTGACACTCCAGTTACACCCTGACAACCCAGGTACACCTCTGACAATCCCAGGTACACCTCAGACACTCCCGGGTACACCTCTGACACTCCCAGGTACACCAATGACACTCTGGGTACACCACTGACACTCCTGGTGCACCTCTGACACTCCCAGGCACTGTGACACTCCCAGGTACACCTCTGACCTCCCAGGTACACTCCCCGACACTCCCAGGTACACCCCTGACACTCCCAGGTACACCTCTGACACTCCCAAGGAACACCTCTGACACTCCCTGGTACTCCTTTGACACTCCAGGTACACCTCAAACACTCCCGGTACACCACTGACACTCCCTGGTACACCTCTGACACTCAGGCACACCAATGACCTCCCAGGTACACCTCTGGCACTCCCAGGAACACCTCTGACACTCCAGGTACACCTCTGACACTAACAGGTACACCTCTGACACTCACAGGTACACCGCTGTCACTTCAGGTACACCCTGACACTCCCAGGTACACCCCTGACACTCCCAGGTACCTCCTGAAAATCCCAGGTACACCTTTGACACTTCAGGTATACCCCTGACACTCCCAGGTACACCAACGACACTCCCAGGTACTCACTGACATTCCTGGTACACCTCTGACACACCAGGTACACTCCTGACTCAAGGTACACCCCTGACACTTTCAGGTACACCAATGACACTCGTGGGTACACCGCTGACACGTCAGGTACACCATGACCTCCCAGGTACACCTGTCACACTTCCAGGTACACCAATGACACTCCCAGGTACATCACTGACACTCCCTGTTACACCTCTGAACCTCCCAGGTACCAGTGAACCTCCCAGGTACACCTGTGACACTTCCAGGTACCTGGCCTCCCAGGTACTCTCTCACACACTCCCAGGTACTCCTCTGACACTTCCAGGTACCTTTGATACTCCCACATGCCTTCTTACACTCCCAGTTACACCTCCGGCCTCCCAGTTCACCCCTGACTCCCAGGGACACACCTGACACTCCCAGGTTTACCACTGATACTCCCAGGTACACCTCTGACACTCCCAGGTACACCTTTGACACTCAGGTACATCTCTGACCTCCCAGGTACACCTCTGACATAAACAGGTACACCCCTGACACTCCCAGGTACTTCTCTGACACTCCCAGGTACTCCTCTGACACTCCCAGGTACCTCTGGCTTCTCCCAGGTGCCCTCCTGACCTTCCTCCAGGTACTCCTCTGACACTCCCAGGTACTCCTCTGACACTCCCAGGTACACCTCTGACACTCCCAGTTACACCTCGGCTTGCTCCCAGTTACCCCTGACACTCCCAGGTACACCTGACACTCCCAGGTACCTTGATACTCTCAGTGCACCTATGACACTTCCAGTACACCTCTGACACTCCCAGGTACACCAATGACACTCCTGGTGCACCTCTGACACTCCAGGTACACCACTGACACTACCAGGTACCTCTGACACTCCCAGGTACTCTTCGACGCTCCCAGGTGCTCCTCCGACACTCCCAGGAACACCTCTGACACTCCCAGGTACACCTCTGACATTCCCCGGGTACACCCTCCGACACTCCCAGGTACACCTCAGACACTGCCAGGTACACCTCAGACACTGGTACACCTCAGATACTCCCAGGCACAGCTCAGACACTCCCAGGTACACCTCAGACACTCCCAGGTACACCCCTGACACTCCCAGGTACCTGCTGAGCCTCCCAGGCACCCCTGGCACTCCCAAGTACACCTCTGGCACTCCAGGTACACCTCAGACGCTCCCAGGTACACCTCAGACACTCCCAAGTACCTCTGACACTCCCAGGTACACCTCTGTCCTCCCAGGTGCACCCCTGACACTCCCAGTTACACCCCTGACACTCCCATGTACACTCTGACAATCCCAGGTACACCTCAGACACTCCCAGGTACATCTGACACTCCCAGGTACTCAGCAACACTCCCAGGCCACCACTGACTTCTCCTGGTACACCTCTGACACTCTCAGGTACACCAGCAGCATTCCAGGTACCTCCGAGCACTCAGGTACCTCAGACACTCCCAGGTACACCCCTGACCTCCCAGGTACACCTCAACCTCCCAGGGACACCTCAGACACTCCCAGGTACACCTCCTACACTCAAGGTACTCCTCTGACACTCCGTGCTCTGCCAACTCCCAGGTACACCTCTGACCTCCCAGTTTCACCTCCGAGCTCCCAGTTACAACCCTGACACTCCCAGGTACACCTTTGATACTCCAGGTACACCTCTGACGCTTCTGAATACCTCTCACACTCCCAGGTACACCAATGACCTCCCAGGTACACCTCTGACATCCCAGTTACACCACTGACACTTCAGGTACACCTCTGACCTCCCAGGTGCTCCTTTGACGCTCCAGGTGCTCTCCGACACTCCCAGGAACACCTCTGACACTCCCAGGTACCTCTGACATTCCCAGGTACACCGCTGACCTCCCGTCACACCTCAGACACTGCCAGGTACACCTCAGGCTTACTAGGGTACCTCAGACACTCCCAGGTACAGCTCGGACACTCCCAGGTACACCTCAGACACTCCCAGGTACCTGTGACTCCAAGTACACCTCTGACACTCCCAGGTACCCCGCTGACACTCCCATGTACACCGCTGACACTGCCAGATACACCGCTGACACTGCCAGGTACACCTCAGACACTGCCAGGTACACCTCAGACACTCCCAGGTACAGCTCAGACACTCCCAGATACACCTCAGACACTCCCAGGTGCACCTCTGACACTCCCAGGTACACCGCTGACACTCCCAGGTACACCTTGACACTGCCAGATACACCTCTGACACTCCCAGGTTCTCTGACACTCCAAGGTACACCTCCATTCTCCCAGGTACCCCTGACACTCCAGTGCAAATCAGACACTTCCAGGTACAGCTCAGGCACTCCCAGGTACACCTCAGACTCCCAGGTACACATCAGACACTCCCAGGTACACCACCTCCCAGGTACACCGCTGTCACTCTCAGGTACACCCCTGACACTCCGAGGTACACATCTGACAATCCCAGGTACACCTCAGACATTCCCAGGTACACACTCTGACACTTCCAGGTACACCACTGACACTTCCAGGTACACCTCCTGACCTCCCAGGTACACTGACACTCCCAGTTACACCACTGACACTCCTGGTACACCTCTGACACTCCCAGGTACACAATGACACTCCCAGGTACACCTCTGACACTTCCAGAACACCTCTGACACTTCCTGGTACACCTCTGACACTCCCAGGTACACCTCTGACACTCCAGGTACACCTCCTGACACTCCCAGGTACACCTCTGACACTCCCAGGTACACCTCTGACACTCCCAGGTATCCCTGACACTCCCAGGTGCACCTCTGACACTCCCAGGTACACGTCTGACACTCCCAGGTACACCTCTGATCTCCCAGGTACCTCTGACACTCCCTGGTACACCGCTGACACTCCCAGGTACGCTTACACTGCCAGATACACCTCTGACACTCCATGTACACCTCAGACACTCCCAGGTACACCTTGACACTTCAGGTACACCTCTGACACTTCCAGGTACACCTCTGACACTCCCAGGTACACCTTTGACACTCCTTGTACCTCAGACACTTCCAGGTACACCTCAGACGCTCCCAGGTACACATCAGACACTCCCAGGTAGACCTCAGACACTCCAGGTACCTCTGTCACTCCCAGGTACACCCCTGACACTCCCAGTTACCCCTGACAACCCAGGTGCACCTCTGTAATCCCAGGTACACCTCCGACACTCCCAGGTACACCTCTGACCTCCCAGGTACACCAGACACTCCCTGGTACACAATGACACTCCTTAGTTTCCTCTGACACTCCCACGTGCACCAATGAGCCACTCAGGTACACCTCTGACACTCCCAGGTACACCTCCGGCTCTCCAGGTACACCCCTGACACTCCCAGGTACACCTCTGACTCTCCCAGGTACACCTCCGACCTCCCTGGTACTCCTTTGACACTCCCAGTTACACCCCAAACACTCCCAGGTCACCAATGACACTCAGGAACATGTGACACTCCCACGTACACCTCTGACACTAACTGGTACACCTCTGACACTCCCGGTACACTGCTGTCACTCCCAGGTACACCCTGACACTCCCAGGTACACCCTTGACACTCCCAGGTACACGTCAGACACTCCCAGGTACATCTCTATCAATCAGGTACACCTCTGACACTTCCAGGTATGCCCCTGACACTCCAGGTACACCCTGACAATCCCAGGTACACCACTGACATTCCCTGACACCCAGACACTCATGACACTCAGATACACCCCTGACACTTGTGCCTCTGTCACTCCATGTACACCTCAGACACTTCAGGTACACCTCAGACACTCCCAGGTACACCGCTGTCACCCCAGGTACACCTCAGGCACCCCAGTTACACCCCTGACAACCCAGGTACACCTCACAATCCCAGGTACACCTCAGACACTCCCGGGTACACCTCTGACACTCCCAGGTACCAATGACACCCCAGGTACACCTGACACCCCATGGTGCACCTCTGACACTCCCAGGCACACCAATCACACTCTCAGGTACACCCCTGACACTCCCAGGTACACCCTGACACTCACAGGTACCTTCTGACACTCCCTGGTGCGCCTTTGACACTCCAGGTACACCTCAAACACCCCAGGTACACCAATGACACTCTCAAGAACATTCTCACACTCCCAGGTACACCTCTGACACTAACAGGACACCTCTGACACTCCCGGCACACCGCTGTCACTTCCAGGTACACCCTGACACTCCCAGGTACACCCCTGACACTCCCAGGTACACCTCTGAAAATCCCAGGTACACCTTTTGACACTTCCAGGTATACCCTTGACACTCCCAGGTACACCAATGACACTCCCAGGTACTCACTGACAATCCTGGTACACCTCTGACACACCCAGGTACACCTCTGACACTCCAAGGTACACCCTGACACTTTCTGGTATACATGACATGCTGTAGGTACACCGCTGACACTCTCAGGTACACCGCTGGACACTCCCAGGTACACCTCTCACACTCCCAGGTGCACCTCCCAAGGTGGTACATCCTGACACCCCTGGTACACCTCTGACACCCCAGGTACACCAACACTCCCAGGTACACTTCTGACACTTCAGGTACACCCCGACACTCCCAGGTACTCCCTCTCACACCCCAGGTACTCCTCTGACACTTCCAGGTACACCGCTTACACTCCCAGGTACACCGCTGACACTGCCAGGTACACCTCAGACACTGCCAGGTACACCTCAGTCACTGCCAGGTACACCTCCGACACTCCCAGGTACACCTCAGTCACTCCAAGGTGCACCTCTGACACTCCCAAGTGCAGCTCTGACACTCCCAGGCACACCTCTGACACTCCCAGTTACACCTCAGACACTCCTAGGTACACCGCTGACACGCCCAGGTACTCCACTGACACTCCCAAGAACACCTCTGACACTCCCATGTACACCTCCGACACTCCCAGGTACACCTCCGACACTCCCAGGTACACTTCTTACACTCCCAGGTACACCTCCGACACTCCCAGGTACACCTCTGACACTCTAGGTACACCTCTGACACTCCCATGGTACACCTCTGACAATCCCAGGTACATCTCTGACACTCCCAGGTACTCCACTGACACTCCCTGGTACACCCCTGACACTCCCAGGTACACCTCTGACACTCCCAGGTACACCCCATACACTCCCAGGTACACTTCTCACACTCCCAGTGTAATGAGACAAAACTCACAAGAAGAGAATTACATACATAAGTAGGAAGTATAGAGAGTAGGAATGTAAAGGTAGGAAACTTGGTAGCGTGGCCTGGATGTTATTTGCACAGCGTCACTACGCTTATCTTATCTCGTATGTCAATACACATATATTACTTCTTAAAGGGACAACTTGTTAAACACCTCTTGATACAACTATTTATTACTTCACTCAATGACATGGACACATTAATATCACTAATATATCGGGGTACTAACACATCATGCTTTACGTTACTTGACACTGACTCTCGGACACACCTGAATGAATACACTTCCCACAGTAGGTAACTCACCCTAGGACGTTCTGACAAGACTCACGTGTACCCTGACGTAGGCCCAGTGGGTGCTGGCTGGGCTGCCTTCATCACAGGGAGAGTCTGCTTAGCTGGTGATGCTGTGGTCTGGTCGGGAGGTCTCCCTCCCGACCTGGGGAGGGGACGTGCGTGACTCTGCTTAGTGAACCGAGTGACGACCCGAACGGGAGAGAGATGACAGCAACCAGAATGAGAATCAGTCTGACCAGACTGATAATGATAAAGATAATCCCCGTGGACGGGACTGTAGGGCCTTTATATGGGGTCGGCCCAGCCGGCTTCTGACCTCTAACAATTAACACTAAACTGGTTTGATCTGGTGGTGTGTGCAGGTGTGGTCCTGGCCAGGTGTCTTGGCTAGGTGCGGTTGTAGGTCACCCGCCTCACGTCATTAGCGGGCCAGGTCAAGTCCCTTGGGTCGACCTGAGGTGTGTCAACCTGGAATGCGGTGGTACCACGAGGTCTGTGGTGTACTTGCTGTTATATGTGACATAATTCTGGGCTGTAAGGTTTGGTCTGACAATCACTCATTACACCAGGTACACCTCCGACATTCCCAGGTACACCTCTGACACTCCCAGGTACACAGGTACACCTCTGACACTCCCAGGTACACCTTTGACACTCCCAGGTACTCCACTGACATTCCCTGGTACACCTCTGACACTCCCAGGTACACCGCTGACACTGCCATGTACACCTCTGACACTCGAGATACACACATGGCAATGTTACCTCAGACATTCCAGGTACCTGTCACTCCCAGGTTCACCTCTGACCTCCAGGTAACCTGTGTCTCCCAGGTACACCTCTGACACTTCAGGGCCTCTGACTTCCTGGTACACCTCTGACACTCCCCAGGTACCTCTGCTCTGCCAGGTACTCCTGACACTCAGGAACACCTCTGGCTCCAGGAACCTCTGACCTCCCAGGTACACCTCTGACACTCCCAGGTACACCTCTGGCCTCCCAGGTACACCTTTGACACTCCCAGGTACACCTCTGAGACTCCCAGGTACACGTCTGACACTCCCAGGTACACCTCTGATCTCCCAGGTATACCTCTGACACTCTGGTACCATGACCTCCCAGGTACACCGCCTCGTGCCTCGCTCTGTGCCTCAGACACTCCCAGTACCTCTGGCACTTCCAGGTACCTCTGACACTTAGTGCACCTCTGACACTCCAGGTACCTCCTGAGACTCCCAGGTACGTCAGCCTCGGCCTCTGATGCTCCCAGGTATGCCTCTGGCCTCCCTGGTACACCGCTGACACTCCCAGGTACACCGCTTACACTGCCAGGTACACCTCCTGACACTCCATGTACCTCAGACACTCCCAGGTACACCTCTGACACTTCAGGTACACCTCTGACACTTCCAGGTACCTCTGACACTCCCAGGTACACCTCTGACACTCCATGTACACCTCAGACACTTCCAGGTGCACCTCAGACATTCCAAGTACCCATCAGGCACTCCCAGGTACACCTGGGACACTCCCAGGTACACCGCTGTCACTCCCAGGCCCACCCCAGCACTCCAGTTACTGACAACCCAGGTACCTCTGACAATGGTACACCTCAGACACTCCCAGGTACCTCTGACACTCCCAGGTACACCAGCCAACCTCCTGGTGCATAAATGACCTCCCTGGTACCCTCTGACACTCCCAGGTGCACCAACCTCCCAGGTACACCTCTGGCTCCCAGTACACCTCCGACACTCCCCAGGTACACCCTGACACTCCCACCTGACCTCCCAGGTACCTCCCAGCCTCCTGGTGCTCTTTGACACTCCCAGTTACACCTCAAACACTCCCAGGTACACCAATGACACTCTCAAGAACACTTGACCTCCCACGTACCTCTGACACTGACAGGTACACCTCTGACCTCCCGGGTACACCGCTGTCCACAGGTACACCCTGACACTCCCAGGTACACCCTGACACTCCCAGGTGCCGTCAGACACTCCCAGGTACCTCTATCGTCCAGGTACACCTCTGACACTTCCAGGTATGCCCTGACACTCCCAGGTACACCCCTGACAATCCAGGTACACCTGACACTTCCTGGTGCACCTCTAACACACCTGGGTACACCTCCGACACTCCAAGGGTACCCCTGACACTTTCAGGTACACCAATGACACTCGTGTACACCGCTGACACTCCCAGTTACACCGCTGACACTCCCAGGTGCACCTCTGTCACTCCATGTTCACCTCAGACACTTCCAGGTACCTCCAGACACTTCAGGTACCCGCTGTCACTCCCAGGTACCTGACACTCCCTGGTTACACCCCTGACAGCAGGTACACCTCTGACAGTCCCAGGTAAACCTCAGACACTCCCGTGTGCACCTCTGACCTCCCCAGGTGCACCTCAAACACTCCCAGGTACACCAATGACACTCTCAGGAACACTTCTCCACACTCCCAGGTGCGCACCTCTGACACTAACAGGTACACCTCTGGCACTCCCGGGTACACCGCTGTCACTTCAGGTACACCCCTGGCCTCCCAGGTGCACCCCTGATGCTCTGGGTACACCTCTGAAAATCCTGGGTACACCTTTGACACTTCCAGGTACCCCTGACATGCTCCCAGGTACACCAGTGACCTCCCAGGTGCTCACTGACATTCCTTTGCACCTCTGACACACCCAGGTACACCTCTGGCCTCAGGGCACACCCCCTGACACTCGGGTATACCAATGACACTCGTAGGTACACCATGACACTCTCCAGGTACACCGCTGACACTCCCAGGTGCACCTCTCCTCACTCTGGGTTCACCAATGGCCTCCCAGGTACATCACTGACACTCCCTGGTACACCTCTGAGCCTCCAGGTTTTCAGGCAGCACTCCCAGGTACACCTCAGACCTTCCAGGTACACCGCTGTCACTTCCAGTACACCCTGACCTCCCCAGGTGCTACCCCCTGACCTCCTAGGTACACCTCTGAAAATCCCAGGTACCTTTGACACTTCCAGGTATACCCCTGACCTCCCAGGTATAATGGCCTCCCAGGTTTCACTGACATTCCCTGGTACACCTCTGACACACAGTTCACCTCCTGACACTCAGGTGCCCTGTGCTTTCAGGTATACCATGACACTCATGGAGTACACCTCTGACTCTCAGGTACACGTGACACTCCCAGGTACACCTCACCTCCCATTACCTTTGACCTCCCAGGTACTTCACTGACACTCCCTGGTACACCTCCCACTCCCAGGTACACCACTAACCTCCCAGGGTACACCTCTGGCACTTCAGGGACACCCTGGGCTCCCAGGTACTCCTCTCTCACTCCCAGGCACTCTCTAGCCACTTCCAGGTACACCTTTGATACTCCCACATGCACTTCTGCCTCCCAGTTGCACCTCCGTCCTCCCAGTTACACCCTAGCCTCCCAGGTTTCAACCTCCCAGGTTTACCTCTGATACTCCCAGGTACCTCTGGCACTCCCAGGTACCTTTGTCCTCCCAGGTACCTCCCGATACTGCAGGCACACCTTTGACAGCTCCCAGGTACTCCTCACTGACGCTCCTGGTACCTCTGACACTCTCCAGGTTCTCCTGACCTCTGGTTAACCTCTGACACTCCTGGTTGTCCTCTGTTGCTCCTGGTTCACCTCTGGCCTCCCAGGTACACCAATGGCCTCCCAGGTACACCTCTGACACTCCCAGGTACACCTCCGAGCACTCCCAGGTACACCCCTGGCCTCCCAGGTACACCTCCTGACACTCCCAGGTACACCTCTGAGCTCCTCAGGCTCCTTTGACCTCCCGGTTACACCTCAAGCTTACCAGGTACACCAGACACTCTCAGAACACTTGCGACACTCCCATGTGCACCTCTGACACTTGCAGGTGTTCACCTCTGACACTCCTGGTTAACCTCCTGACACTCCCTGGTTCACCTCTGACCTCCCAGGTACACCTCCTGACCTCCCAGGTACCACCAGCCTACGCTCCCAGGTACACCACTGACGCTCCTGGTTACCTCCTGGCACTCCCAGGCACACCAATGACACTCCCAGGTACACCTCCTGACACTCCCAGGTACCTCCGACACTCCCAGGTACACCTGTCCCAGGTGCCTCTGAGCACTCCCCAGGTACACCTGACACTCACTGATGCTCCTTTGACACTCCCAGGTACACCTCAAACACTCCCAGGTACACCAATGAGGCACTCTCAGGAACACTTCTCCACGCTCCCAGGTGCCACCTCCTGACGCTAACAGATTGCACCTCCTGACGCTCCCGAATTTTCCTTCCAATCACTTCAGATTACACCGCTGACCTCCCAGGTACACCCCTGGCCTCCCAGGTTGCCTCTGATCCAGGTACACCTTTGACACTTCAGGCCTCCCCTGACACTCCCCATGTACACCAATGACACTCCCAGGTATTCACTGACATTCCCTGGTACCTCATTTTACCAGGTACACATCTGACTCTCAAGGTACACCCCCTATTGACTTTTCTGGGTACACCAATGACACTCGTGCGTGTACCGCTGACCTCTCCATTTTCGCTTGCTCTCAGGTACACCTCTCACACTCCCAGGTACACCTGTGCACTCCCAGTTACATCACTGACACTCCTGGTACACCTCTGGCCTCCCAGGTACACCCCAGCACTCCCAGTTACACCCCTGACTCTCCCATGTACACCTCTGACAATCCTGGTACACCTCAGGCACTCCCAGATACCATCCGAGCCTCCCAGGTGCTCAATGGCCTTGCTCCCAGGTACACCACTGACACTCCCTGGTACACCTCTGACACTCCCAGGTACACCTCAGACACTCCCAGGTACACCCCTGACAGCTCGCCAGGTACACCTCTGGCACTCCCAGGTGCACCTCTGACACTCCCTGGTACTCCTCTGACACTCCCAGGTACACCTCAAACTTACTCCCAAGACACCTGAGGCTCTCCCAGTTACTCCTCTTACACTCAAAATTGCTCTCTGGCTCCCGTGCTCTCTCACACTCCCAGGTACTCTCTTTCAGCACTTCCAGGTACACCTTTGATACTCCCACATGCCTTCTTACACTGGTTACACCTCCGACACTCCCAGTACACCTGACACTCCCAGGTACACCTCTGACCTCCCAGGTTTACCTCTGATACTCCAGGTACACCTCTGACACTCCCAGGTACACCTTTGCTCCCAGGTACACCTCCGATACTGCAGAGGCACACCTTTGACACTCCCAGGTACTCCACTTTGGCCTCCCAGGAACACTCTGACACTCCCAGGTTCACCTCTGAGACTCCCTGGTTAACCTCTGACACTCCTGGTTCACCTCTGACTCTCCTGGTGCACCTCCCCAGCCTCCCAGGTACCTCTGACACTCCAGGTACACCTTCCGGCTCCCAGGTACACCTCTGACGCTCCTAGATTTTACTCTGGCCTCCCTGGTACACCTCTGGCACTCCCAGGAACACATCTTACACTCCTGGTTTCTCGGCTGGCTCCCAGGTACACCTCAGACACTCCCGAGTACACGCTGACACTCCCAGGTACATCTCTGGCTTCCCAGGTACATCTCTGACACTCCTAGGTACACCTCTGGCATAGCTTATGTACACCCCTGACACTCCCAGTACACCTCTGGCACTCCCAGGCTGCTCTTCTGGCTTCCCAGGTACTCCTCTGGCCTCCCAGGTACACCTCTGGCTCCCCAGGTGCCTCCGACACTCCAGTGCTCCTCCTGACTCCCAGGTACTCTCTGGCACTCCCAGGTACTCCTCTGACCTCCCAGTTACACCTCGACTTGCTCCCAGTTACACCCCTGGCACTCCCAGGTGCACCCCGTTTCCAGGTCTGCTTCAGTGCTCCTCAGGTACCTCTGACACTTCAGTCCACCCCAGACACTCCCAGGTACCTGTGTGTACTCCTGGTGCCTCTGGCTCTCTGGTACCTCAGTTACCTCCGGTACACCTCTGACACTCCCAGGTACTCTTGTGCCTCCCAGGTGCTCCTCCGAGCACTCCCAGGTGCACCTCTGACACTCCAGGTACACCTCTGACACTCCCAGGTACACACTTCGACACTCCCCAGGTACACTGCAACACCACCAGGTACCTCTTGAACACTGCCAGGTACACCTCCAGATACTCCCAGGTACAGCTCAGACACTCCCAGGTGCACCTCAGACGCTCCCAGGTGCACCCTGGCTTGCTCCCAGTTTGCTGCTGACACTCCCAGGCACACTGCCTGGCTCTCCCAGGCACCCCTGACCTCCCAGGCCTCCTGACCTCCCTGGTGCTCCTTTGGCACTCCCAGTTACCTCAAGCTCAGGTACAATGGCGCTCTCAGGAACACTTGTGACACTCCCACGTACACCTCTGACACTGTCAGGTACACCTCTGGCACTCCCAGGTACCACCTCTGTCACTCCAGGTACCACCCCTGGCACTCCCAGGTACACCCCTGCACTGCCAGTTTTCCCGTCAGACACTCCCAGGTACACACTATCAATCCCAGGTACACCTCTGACACTTCCAGGTATACCCCTGACTTGCTCCCAGGTACACCCCTGACAATCAAGGTACACCACCCAAGCATTCCTGTTTTCCTCGTTACTCACCCAGGTACACCTCCGATACTCCAGGATACTAACACTTCCTGGTACACCAATGACACTGCATGTTAGTGCACCGCTGACACTCCCAGTTACACCTTGGCCTCCAGGTACACCTCTCACACTCCATGTACACCTCGAACTTCCAGGTACACCTCCAGACCTCCCCAGGTACACCGCTGTCACTCCCAGGTACACCCCTGGCCTCCCAGTTACACCCCTGACAAACCAGGTTCACCTCTGACAATCCCAGGTACACCTCTGACACTCCCGGGTACACCTCTGGCCTCCCAGGTACACCAGCCAACTCCTCGCAGGCTCACCACTGACGTCCCTGGTACACACCTCCTGACACTCCCAGGCGCCTGTCCTGGCACTCCCAGGTACATCTCTGACCTCCCAGGTACACCTCCGGCCTCCCAGGCACCCCAACCTCCCAGGTACACCTCTGACACTCCCAGGAACACCTCTGCCTTCTGCCTGGGTGCTCCTTTGACCTCCCAGGTGCCTCAGTGCTCCCAGGTACACACTGACACTCCTGAATTTTTCCTCTCTGACTTGCTCTGAGCACACCAGCCCAGCCCTCTCCAAGTTTTACCTCTGACACTCCCAGGAACACCCCTGGCCTCCCAGGTGCACCTCTGACTCTATCTGGTGCCTCTGACACTCACGGGTGCACACTGTCACTTCCAGGTACCCCTGACACTCCCAGGTACACCCTGACCTCCCAGGTACCTCTGAAATCCCAGGTACACCTTTGACACTTCCAGGTATACCCCTAACCTCCCCAGTTCACCAACGACACTCCCAGGTCTCACACTGTCATTCCCTGGTACACCTCTGCACACCCAGGTACCCTCCTGACCTCCAGGTACACCCCTGAGCACTCAGGTACACCATGACACTCGTAGGTACACCGCTGACACGCTCAGGTACACCGCCCCAAGCCTCCCAGGTACACCTGTCACTTCAGGCACCTCTGGCCTCCCAGGTACATCCCGACACTCCCTGGTACACCTCCGGCCTCCCAGGTACCAGCCAACCTCCCAGGCCACACCTGTGACACTTCCAGGTACACCACTAGCCTCCCAGGTCGCTCTCTCACCTCCCAGGTACTCCTCTGACCACTTCAGGTGCCTTTGATACTCCCACGTACCTTCTTACACTCCCAGTTACACCTCCGACCTCCAGTTACACCCCTGACTCCCAGGGACACACCTGACCTCCCAGGTTTACCACTGATGCTCCCAGGTACACCTCCAGCCTCCCAGGTACACTGGCTCCCAGGTACATCTCTGACACTCCCAGGTACACCTCTGACATAAACAGGTACACCCTGACACTCCCAGGTACTTCTCTGACACTCCCAGGTACTCTCTGAGCTCTCCAGGTACACCTCCCGACCTCCCAGGTGTGCCTCTGGCACTCCAGGTGCTCCTCTGACCTCCCAGGTGCTCCTCTGACTCTCCCAGGTGCCTCTGACACTCCCAGTTACACCTCCGACCTCCCAGTTACCTGACACTCCCAGGTACACCCTGACCTCCCAGGTACCTCTTGATACTCTCAGGTACACCTATGACACTTCCAGATACACCTCTGACACTCCGGTGCACACCAATGGCACTCCCTGGTGCACCTCTGACACTCCAGGTACACCACTGACACTACCAGGTACACCTCTGACACTCCCAGGTACTCCTTTGACGCTCCCAGGTGCTCCTCCGACACTCCAAGGAACACCTCTGACCTCCCAGGTACCTCCTCAGCATTCCCAGGTACACGCCCCTGACACTCCCAGGTACACCTCCAGACACTGCCAGGTACACCTCCAGACACTACCAGGTACACCTCAGATACTCCCTGAGCACAGCTCAGACACTCCCAGGTACACTCAGACACTCCCAGGTACACCTGACACTCCCAGGTACACTGCTGACCTCCCAGGCACACCCCTGACACTCCAAGTACACCTCTGACACTCCCAGGTACCTCAGACGCTCCCAGGTACACCTCAGACACTCCCAATACACCTCTGACACTCCCAGGTACCTCTGTCACTCCCAGGTACACCCCTGACCTCCCAGTTACACCCCTGACACTCCCATGTACCTCTGACAATCCCAGGTACCTCAGACACTCCCAGGTACACATCTGACACTCCCAGGTACTCAGCCAACACTCCCAGGTGCACCACTGACACTCCCTGGTACCTCTGACACTCTCAGGTACACCAGCCACATTCCCAGGTACACCTCCAGCCTCCCAGGTACCTCAGACACTCCCAGGTACACCCCTGACACTCCCAGGTACCTCAAGCTCTCCCAGGGACACCTCAGACACTCCCAGGTACACCTCCTACACTAAAAGTGCTCCTCTGACACTCCCAAGTACTCTGACCTCCCAGGTACACCTCTGACCTCCCAGTTTCACCTCCAGACTCCCAGTTACAACCCTGGCCTCCCAGGTACCTTTGATACTCCCAGGTACACCTCTGGCCACTTCCAGATACACCTCTCACACTCCCAGGTACACCAGCCAACCTCCCAGGTACACCTCTGACATCCCAGTTACACCACTGACACTTCCAGGTACACCTCTGACACTCCCAGGTGCTCCTTTGACGCTCCCAGGTGCTCCTCCGACACTCCCAGGAACACCTCTGACCTCCCAGGTACACCTCTGACATTCCCAGGTACAGCCAGCCTCCCGTCACACTCAGACACTGCCAGGTACCTCAGACTTACTGGGGTACCTCAGACACTCCCAGGTACAGCTCGGACCTCCCAGGTACACCTCAGACCTCCCAGGTACACCTGTGACTCCAAGTACACCTCTGTGACCTCCCAGGTACCCCCGCTTTGACACTCCCATGTACACCGCCCTGACACTGCCAGATACCTGCCCAGCACTGCCAGGTGCACCTCCAGACACTGCCAGGTGCACCTCAGACACTCCAGGTACAGCTCAGACACTCCCAGATACACCTCGAACCTCCCAGGTGCACCTCTGGCACTCCCAGGTACACCACTGACACTCCCAGGTACACCTTGACACTGCCAGAGCCACCTCTGACACTCCCAGGTTCTCTGACACTCAGGTACACCTCCATTCTCCCAGGTACCCCTGACACTCCAGTACAAATCCAGACACTTCCAGGTACAGCTCAGGCACTCCCAGGTACACCTCAGACTCCCAGGTACACATCGAACACTCCCAGGCACACAACCTCCCAGGTACACCGCTGTCACTCTCAGGTACACCCTGACACTCCGGAGGTACACATCTGACAATCCCAGGTACACCTCAGACATTCCCAGGTACACCTCTGACACTTCCAGGTACTGCACCTAACACTTCCGGTTGCACCTCTGACCTCCCAGGTACTGTGGCCTCCCAGTTACACCACTGACACTCCTGGTACACCTCTGACACTCCCAGGTACACCAATGGCCTCCCAGGTACACCTCCTGACACTTCCAGAACACCTCTGCCACTTCTGGTTTTACCTCTGTCCTCTGGTACACCTCTGACACTCCCAGGTACACCTCCTGAGCCTCCCAGGTGCACCTCTGACACTCCCAGGTACACCTCTGAGCACTCCCAGGTATGCACCTGACACTCCCAGGTACACCTCCTGACACTCCAGGTACACGTCTGGCCTCCCAGGTACACCTCTGATCTCCCAGGTACCTCTGACCTCCCTGGTACCACCGCTGAGCACTCCCAGGTACGCTTACACTGCCAGATCACCTCTGACACTCCATGTGCACCTCAGGCACTCCCAGGTACATGACACTTCAGGTACACCTCTGACACTTCCAGGTACCTCCTGACCTCCCAGGTACACCTTTGACACTCCTTGTACCTCAGACACTTCAGGTACCTCAGACGCTCCAGGTACATCAGACACTCCCAGGTAGACCTCAGACACTCCCAGGTACCTTTGTCACTCCCAGGTACACCCCTGACACTCCCAGTTACCCCTGACAACAGGTTCACCTGTGTAATCCCGGGTACACCTCCAGGCACTCCCAGGTACACCTCTGACCTCCCAGGTACACCAGCCAACACTCCCTGGTACACCAATGACACTCCCGTAATTTCCTCTGACCTCCCACGTGCACCAGTGAGCCTCTCAGGTACACCTCTGACACTCCCAGGTACACCTCCGGCTCTCCAGGTACACCCCTGACACTCCCAGGTACACCTCTGGCTGCTCCCAGGTACACCTCCGGCCTCCTGGTACTCCTTTGACACTCCGAGTTACACCCCAAACCTCCCAGGTACACCAGTGACACTCTCAGGAACACTTGTGAGCCTCCCACGTGCACCTCCTGACACCTGGTGCACCTCCTGACACTCCCGGGTACACCGCTGTCACTCCCAGGTACACCCCTGACACTCCCAGGTACACCCTGACACTCCCAGGTGCCGTCAGACACTCCCAGGTACATCTCTGTATCAATCCCAAGTTTTATCCTGACACTTCCAGGTATGCCCTGACACTCCCAGGTACACCCTGACAATCCCAGGTCCACCTGCATTCCTGGTGTACCTCTGACACACCCAGGTACACCTCCATGACTCAAAGATACACCCTGACACTTTCAGGTACACCAATGACACTCGTAGGTACACCACTGACCTCCCAGTTACACCTGACTGCTCCCATTTTCACTTCTGTCACTCCATGTTGCACCTCAGACACTTCCAGGTACCTCAGACACTCCCAGGTACACCGCTGTCCTCCCAGGTACCCCCTGACATCTCCAGTTACACCCCTGACAACAGGTACACTCTGACAATCCCAGGTACACCTCAGACACTCCCAGGTACACCTCGGCTGCTCCCAGGTACCTGTCAGCACTCCCAGGTACACCAACTGACACTCCCAGGTACCTCCCGAGCACTCCCAGGCACACCAATCACACTCTCAGGTACACCCCAGGCACTCAGGTACCCTGACACTCACAGGTACCTCTGACTGCACTCCCTGGTACTTTGTTGCTCCCCAGGTGCACCTCAAACCTCCCAGGTACCAATGACCCCACTCTCTCAAGAACACTTCTCACACTCCCAGGTGTACCTCTGACACTATGGTTTACCTCCTGACACTCCCGGGTACACCGCTGTCACTTCCAGGTACCTGACCTCCCAGGTACACCCCAACCTCCCAGGTACACCTCAAATCCCAGGTACACCTTTGACACTTCAGGTATACCCCAGCACTCCCAGGCTCACCAGCCAACACTCCCAGGTGCTCACTGACAATCCCTGGTACACCTCTGACCACCCAGGTACACCCTCTGACGCTCCAAGGTACACCCCTGACACTTTCTGGTATAACAATGACACTCGTGAGTACACACCATGACACTCTCAGGTACACCGCTTCAGCCTCCCAGGTACCTCTCACCTCCAGGCTTTAGGCACTTCTCAGGTATCCACTGACCTGGTTTTTCTGGTGCACAATGACCTCCCAGAGCAATACGTAACTTCT
>NW_024717636.1:0-30614 GCF_018991925.1 Homarus americanus | reverse complement strand
ATCGATGCTTCGTTCAGTTACGTATTGCTGGTGATTTAAGCCCGTCACGATCGAGCAGTGCCAGCCAATTGTTGTTGTACACTGGGGAATGGTTGGCAGCGGTATAGTCAGGCACCGGTAGCTGAGCAAGGGTCGACATTGGCGGGTGCGGTACGATCACCATGGTGTGTCGCAGGAATAATCGCCGGACAGTTAAAGCGAATAGCGTTGTGTACTATAATAATTGCTGCTATTGCAAAGAGAAGAACCAAATGCAGAAAGGGAATGGTGAAAAAAGAATAGTGGTTAGGTCGAAGTATTAGGAAGTCATGCCACGATCTTACGTGAACTGCAAGATGGACACAAGCAAGACTTCACGAAATTACATGAGAATGGACCCAACACCTTTTACAAACTCTAGCGAAGTGGAACCATATATAAAAAACAGGATACCAATAATAGTATTATATCTGCAGAGGCTCGTCTAGAGGCAACTCGTATATCAACTGGGTGCACCACATTCAGTATAGAACGAGGATATCAAAACAAAGTTTGCTCCCATATAATACCTGCAACTTGTCAAGCCATGTATGAAGTACTAAAGATTACATGCAGGTGAGATTTGTAGTACATAAAATTCATTGAATAATGTTAGAATTATGATATGCATAGACAGGAAGATAGGACTAGAGTGAGAGGCGGCAGGAACAGACAACACACAGAATGTCCTCATTACATAATACATAAACAATCTCCGTTTATTGTCACACCAATAATAACGCATTGCGTAAGCTTATTTGGTTATACTGGACATCTGTACGAGCAGGGAACATATACGTATCACATTTGCAGTACTTACTCAGGTTTACAAAAGGCTAGCTTACATTCTGTCAGTATCTCTGTTCACACCTCACCGACTTGAGGACCCCGACAGGTCAACGGTGGCGTAGTGATCAGCTGTTTTGACAGTCACCTGAGGTTCAATAACACGTGGCTTGTATTGCAGGCTTGTGTAATGTTGAATTCTAACGACAATATTATAGGAATGTCAGTTTACCGGTTTTATCGATTGTCGGGCAAGTCGTCGTTCCATATCCGGCAAACCACCAGGCAGGCGGACCATGATTTCGCTCAACGACAGGCACGTGCAATCCGCTGGTTTGCCTTCCAATTTTCCCGATAACGGGCATTTAGCCCGCCGGGCACTGCTCGATCGTGTGGACGGGCCTTAAACCTTGAGTATATAGTGAACCTTTGGATGATGATGTTATTATTATCACTTGTTAACTAAAGTGGTTTATGGTGTTATTAACTACGATTATCTAGTGTGGTGTGGGAGTGGTGTGGTGTGGGAGGGAAGATAGAGGAAGAGGTGGAACAGAAGAGGCGATGGAAACATAGGTAGGACTGGGAGACGTGTACTGGCCGGAGAACAAGGCTATAAGCGGCAGGTTTATATATCTGTTAATGAATAACACTTAACTGACCAGGTGACCGTGAGGTCGTTGAATCAGGATCTGTGGACGGAAATTGAAATTTTGATTTTGTGCTAATTACTTGGACGACACTTGAATATCGGAATTCCATCTTTTGGCCACGGATCTCAATCTACGTCGAGGACGACCTACACTAATATTTTAACCAAAACGACACAGAAAATTATGAAATTAATTATCAAAATTGAAGGGCGGTGTGGAGGGGGCGGGGGGCAGGAGGAAGGATTGGTGAGAGAGGGTGACATAGTTGATTCTACACAGATGTCAAAGTTCACTCCTTCCCAGACTGAAGCAATATTGACCCAAGTGAGCAAAAACACACCGCCACACGACTCAGGGTAAGTGAGTTCTGAGTCTCGTTCCGTGACTCAAGAATTTCAACAGTAACAGAATAGAAGTGAGATTGTCAAGGAGTGATCAGTACGTGGACGTATAGGTTGTGTGTGTGTGTGTGTATGTAGTGTCCTAAAAATCATGGACGCGAGGATCTTAGGTGGCAGCAGCAGACGTTGATGAGGATGATGTGGTAGTCGTCCCATACTGAGAGATGAGGTTATGGTGAGGAACAGAGAGGTGAGAAGGAGTGTACCGAGCTCTTCTTAGTATGGAGTAGGAGAGAGAGGACAGTCTTGCACGGCCTCCTCTGCAGTCCTTCCAGTAGTCCCCGTTGTGTGGTACTTAAGGAGGGACCAGGCAGGTGAAGCATAGGTAGTTTAGGAAGTATAAATGTTGTGTAAACACTTAAGAGCTCAGATGCTGGAGCTCCGAGGGACTTGAGACGACGTAGGAGGTTGAGACTATAACAGGAGGATTTGGCGGCTGTGTTGACGTGTGTGGTGGGGGGTGGGGGGGGTAATCACGAGGTTAAAGAATCTAACGACAAATAGTATCTACCAAACTGTGTACCATATGGGAGGTAAACACAAGGGTGACAACACATCAACACAGTTTCATTTCCTGTAAGATCACCAGAGATGTAGGGCTCCCTCAACACCTATACAGTGCACACAAGACTTACGATTGCTAATTACCCTTGAATGACAGGTGAAACTAATTTAAGTATCATTAGCAGGTTTAATCACCCTAATTCAACACTTTGATATAAGATTCCTAATTAGCTTTAAAGACTATTTATATCGACTTGTTGAGATTAATAAAATATAGTAGCCATCTTGCAGGTTTGAGGGTGACAAAATTGGATTATTTTCTCACCGTAACCCACCTGCCTACACACGAACTACACACCAGACTACACCTACCTACACAACTGCCTACACCAGATTGCCTTGACTACACACCCTATCTACGCAACTGCCTACACACCAGACTACACCTCGCCTACACAACTGCCTACACAACTGCCCACACTGCCTACACCTGCCAACACACCTGCCTCACACATCTGCCTGCCCGGACTACACACACCTGCTTATACAACTGCCTATACACCTGCCTATACACCTGCTTACACAACTACCTACAACAGACTACACACCTGCAACTGCCTACACACCAGACTACACACCAGACTCACACACCTGACCACACACACCTGACTACATACATGACTACACACCTTCATGGTCACCCAAACAAGGTCCAGGTCAGAGGTCAGGTCAGAGGTCAATCATAAATCAACTCTCTCAAAAGTAATTTCATGGGCAGAAACTTTGAAGACCGAGATGAATTTGGTCTGCTGGGGAAGGAGGGAGAAGGGGGTAGGAACAGAAGGAAAGGAGAGGAGGGGAGAGTGGGAGACAAAGGATGGGAGGGTAGGAGGTAGATCGAGAGGAGCGGAAGAGGAATGGAAGAGAAAGGAAGGTGGAGGGTGGAGAATGGGGGTGTGGAAGGCGGAGGAAGGAGGAATAGATGGAAAAGGTTAAAAGAATAAAATAGGAAGAGATGAGGAAGAGATGGATGAAAAGAGATAAAAATGGAAACCCAAGAAGAGGACAGACAGACAGAGACAGACAGACAGGGAGAATGGAAATCTTGAAGCGTTGGACAGAAACTTGTTGGTAGACCCACTTCAAACTTTTCCTCTACCCAAGTGCAAGTACCTCAACCACCCCTACTGAGAGACCCGTGCTGAGGAAGGTAGAGTCAGAGAGAGAGAGGCGGGAGGAGATGGAGGTGGAGGTGAGACAGAGGAGGTGAGAGATAGAGGTAGAGATAGAGAGGTACAAGCCTCTGAGAATAACTGTTAGTGAGCAGCTGAGAAAGCTCACTTACGAGCCTCTGGGCAGGCGAGTCTCTTCACCCCTTTAAGTTAATGTAATTAAGTCAACTATTTACCTCCTCCCTCCTCCCTCACCTCCCCTCCGTGTTCCCGTCTCCTCCTCCCTCACCCCTCCTTCTACCCTTCATCGTCTCCCTCCTCCCTCACCCCTCTCCCTTCTTCTCTACCATCACCTTCACCTCCTTCACCCCATCCTTACCTCCACCTCCTCCCTCCTCCCTCACCTCCTCCTCCTCCCTCACACCTCCTCCTCCACCCTCCCACCTCCTCCTCCACCCTCCACCTCCTCCACCCCCCCCCCACACCCTCCTTCCCTCGATAAAAATTGACTTTTTACCCATATAATTGGAAGAAATTTAATAAGCTTCGAAAAGGGATATTTTTCAGGGTCGTGGGAAGATCTATCTATAACCCTTTTTCACAACCTGAAATGTAATTTGCTGTTGTGAATTAATTATATTTCAGGGTTGTAAATTAGTTATATTTTTATGTTAAGTGTTGTAAGTCACAAGTGAGACAGTATTAAGTGTCTCACCATAAGTGTTAAGTGCTATAAGTCTGGGTGAGACAGTATTGACTCACAAGGTGAATTCATTTAGAAGCGCTGTCGTCTTGAGGAAGGTTGCTGAGTCGCCAACTGTCGCTATTTCTCACAAAGTTATTTTTTGGAGATTCTTAAATTCCTCACAAATTCTGCAGCTATTTTCGTGAGCCATCGCTTATTTTCGGTAAAACTTTTCGCGATTCCTTGCCAGTTTCAGCAGTGTTCAAGTTTCTTTGCATTTATTGTCAGTTCTTGGATGGCTTTCAGTTTATCCTTTAGACTGTTAACTGAGCCTCTCTCCTCCACAGTTAACAGTCAGTTGACGCAATAGGTAAATAAATCCTTCACCTGATGACGTGGCCAATCACCTGATGTAATTAATGAGAAAAACGTTTACCGGTGGAAGTGACCAATTGGTGACGTGATAATGTAAACAAAGGCTCCAGCTGAGGACGCAGCCAATCAGGTGATGAGTTAATGTAAACATCAGCTTCCCAGAAATCTCTACTTCCCAGTAAGGTGTATGTGTGTGTGTGTGTGTGTGTGTGTGTGTGTGTGTGTGTGTGTGTGTGTGTGTGTGTGTGTGTCCTGTCATCATCTACACACTCTCTCTCTCCCCTAACGTAAAAAGGTAAGTCAGCTTCTACCATAAGGCGGAAACTTCAACATCTATTTACACGACAAAGTTGAGGAAGACCGTCTCTTTTATGACCCCAGTCCGTACCAGGCCTGTGTGTGTGTGTGTGTGTGTTTGTGTGTGTGTTTGCATGAAGATAATGTCTCTATCATGTACAAAATATTAGGAGAAGGAGACGGAGACGAAAGGAGAGGAAGGAAGAAAGAGGGAGACAGAAAAGAAGATGAGAGGAAAAACTCGTGAAATAAGGGAGGAATGATTATAGCTCTGAGGAATATCCTTCTTCCCCCACCATCACCACTATCACCTCCACTACTATCACCACCACTACTATCACCACCACTACTATCACCACTATCACCATCACCACGACTATCACCACCACTATCACCACCATCACCACCGTTCCTTCAGTACTATAGGACGCTGAGTTTGAATATATTGTATAGGGGCGACGTTCATTTGTTTTGTGTTGTTGACTTATAGTCTGGCGGCCGTCCAGGACACCTCCCTCCCCACTCACCCCTCTCACTCTCGTCCCTCTAATCTCAGGACACCCCTTTGTCCTCCCCCCCCTCTCCTCACAGGACACCCCTCTCATCCCTCTTACTCTCAGGACATCCCCCATCCCTCCCCTCACCTCTCTCATTCTTACCCTACCCTACATTTTTTAACACAACACAACACAATATAACACAATATAACACAACACAACACAACCCAACACAACACAATACAACACAACACAACACAACACAACACAACACAACACAACACAACACAACACAACACCACTGCAATATGAACCTTATTTAAACACATATACCAAGAGCTTACAACTCGACCGTGGGGCTCAGTTCTGATTGACATTCAAATACTCTTCAACCTTACAGTCAATTAAGCAACGTTACTCATTAATGAAATACATACAGGGACTCTAATTGAATGTTTCCTAAATTATCGGCTCTGAATGTTTAATTAGTTTATGAGTAGCGTAATAGCTTTAAATATCCAGGTGTTAGTGATTTGGTACAACAAGACACCCCACCCCCTCACCCCACTCTTCTCTTCATCCTACCTCACCCCCTACCTCACCCCTACCTCACCTCCTTCACCCTCTCACCACCCTTAACCCATTCTTCACCTCCTCCCTCTCACCACCCACCCCACTTCAAACCCTCTCACCTGCCTCACCCCTCCTCACCTCACCTTAAACCTTCTCACCTCCTCTCACCTCTCCTCACCCCCTCACATTCCAGTAGATGATCCCAGACAGGTGAGCTTACCATATTTATTAAGTGATTTCAATGGGAATGGGTGAATTGGTTTAGTTGCCCTATTTAAATACTCCTTTGAATAGGGAAATACTGAAGTGAATAGAGGAGGGTGAGTTGATAGGGAGGGGAGTGTTGAACAGGAGAGAGAGGTGTTGGAGAGCAAGATAGGGGGGGGTGTTGGCCGTCCCTACCACCATTACCACCACTACCACCATCAATACAAATAATTGACACATTAAATTAAGCTGTTTGTATTTCGAACACGTTAATTTACCTCCATGGGTGAGTTATGGTCTCTCTCTCTCTCTCTCTCTCTCTCTCTCTCTCTCTCTCTCTCTCTCTCTCTCTCTCTCCTCTCTCTCTCTCTCTCTCTCTCTCTCTCTCTCTCTCTCTCTCTCTCTCTCTGACCAGGTATCGTGGAAGGAAGCACTAATTAAACTCGAAGGCAGGTCAAGCCACACAAGGTAAATGGAAGCCAAGTAAACGTGCACCTGACCAAACTCCTCCTAATACCTGGCTTACTGGCTTTAATATCTGACTCACTGGCTTTAATACCTTGTTTACTGGCTTTAATACTTGGCTTACTGGCTTTAACACCTGGCTTGTTGACTTTAATACCTGGCTTACTAGCTTTAAACCAATCTCTCTCTTCTTAGACCCACACCTGTCCCCAGAGACCCCAGGTAGGTCAGATACCTGCTCTCACCTGCACACCTGCGGCCTCACCTGCACACCTGCGGCCTCACAGCACCCGTCACACCTCACCGTAACACCCGTCACACACCACCAGACAGACAACAACAATGACGTATTGGATGATCTCCCGTGACCATATTGCAGGTAATTGCACAGCGGCGTTGCAACATGTATTTTAGATGACCTGACTTGACTTGGAGATCCATTATGGAAAGTGGACCACCTCTTGATGGACCGTAGCTACAGTGGACCACCTCTTGATGGACCGCTGATGGACACCTCAGTGGACCCAGTACAGTGGATCACCTCTTGATGGACCATGCTACAGTGGACCACCTCTTGATGGACCGTAGCTACAGTGGACCACGATGGACCGTAGCTACAGTGGACCACTTGATGGACCATGCTACAGTGGACCCTTTGATGGACCGTAGCTACAGTGGACCCCCTTTGATGGACCGTAGCTACAGTGGACCTCCTGATGAACCGTAGCTACAGTGGTACAGTCAATCTACTCCTATGTAGCTATTTTACCCTATAATATTGCACGGCTTTTGTGTAAGTTTGCGTGTGTACGTGTATGTATGTGTGTGCCTGTGTGGGGTGGGGGCATGTGTGTGTGTGTGTGTGTGTGTGTGGGGGGGTGGGGAGCATGTGTGTGTGTGTGTGTGGTACCAGATCGTGAGCACCTAATCTGGTGAGTGAATCCCTACCAGCTGAGGTGAGCTGCCTGGTTACTCTCGCTATATTATTGGTCTTGTAACGTGATCACTGTTCTGTGTGTCCACGTGTTTGTTCTTACCTGTGTGTGTGGGGATCTGGTCATAGTATTCTTTGGTTTACACACACACACACACACACACACACACACACACACCATGCACACACACACACACACACACACATACACCACACACACACACAACACACACACACACACACACACAACACCCCACACACACCTTCATCATGCTGGGTGCAGGAATCAGAGGACTGGTGTAGGAGAGGAGAGAATCCCTCGGGTATGGCAACAATGTGGGGCTCACTCCTGGTGGCGATGTGGTAACACTGCAGCATTCATGGGGACTGCAGGTCTCACGCCGAGGTGGCATTGGTGTGATTGTGGCGGCGAAAGGAGGGAGGAGGGTACGACGAAGGAGGGTTGAGAAGGTGATGGTAGGAGGGTGAGTAGAGGAGGAGAAGGAGGTTAGGAGGGAGTAGGAGGGAGGGTAAGGGGGTAGGAGGGGGTGAGGAATAGGAGGGGGAGTAGGGTGGAGGGTGAGGGGTAGAAGGGGATGAGTAGAAAGAAGGAGGGAGAGAGAGAGAGTAGGATGGCACAAGAGAACCATCAGGTGGCACCCGAGCCTCAGAGGTGCCAGGGGTGGGAGACGTGGCACTCTTCTACCATTTATGGACCCTGAAGATATAGGGTTGTATGAGGTGGATTTAAGGGTGGTATTTAGGGCTGCATAAGTGGCTCTCTCTCTCTCTCTCTCTCTCTCTCTCTCTCTCTCCTTTCATGGTAAGTCTGTAACAAGATTTCCTCCGACCATAATCTTATCTCTCGCCAATCTATCTCATCTTCTCCCTCCCTAACTCCCCTTCTCTCCTTCTTTTCTTCCATCCCTCCCTAACTCCCTTCCTCCCTAACTCTCTCCTCTTTCCTTCCCTTCTTTCTCTAACTCTCTCTCTCCCAAACTCTCTCTGAAACTCTACCCTCCTAACTCCCTTCCTCCCCTAACTCCTTCCTCCCCCCTTTCCCTTCCTCCCTGCTCCTTCACTCCCCCACTCTCTCCCTCTAACTCTCCTCTCTCCCAAACTCTCTCCCCAAACTCTCCTCCCTAACTCCCTTCCTCCCCTAACTCTCCTCCCTAACTCTCTCTCCCAAACTCTCTTCCAAACTCTCTCTCTCCTCCCCCCTTTCCCTTCCTCCCTAACTCCCTTCCTCCCCTAACTCCCTTCCTCCCCCACTCCCTTCCTCCCCCTAACTCCCTTCCTCCCTAACTCCCTTCCTCCTTAACTCCCTTCCTCCCTAACTCTCTCCCTCCCTAACTCTCTCCCTCCCTAACTCCCCTTCTCTCACTCTTTCCTCCCTCCCTGGGTAGGAGAGAGAGAGAGAGAGGCCAGACTTAACAGGAATCAATATCTCATTATTTGGGAGGCTGGTGTTGGTGGGTGTAGTCCGCCGTGTTAGCCCGGGTTTAGACTGTATTCCATCCACACCCCCCACCCAGCCTTGTTTAGACCGATGTTGACAATGTTTTAGACCACTCGCCCCCTCACCCCTTCTTACTCCCTCTCACTCCCACTTACTCCCTCTCACTCATTCTCACTCTACCTCTCACTTCCTCTCACTCATTCTCACTCCCTCTCCCTCCTACTCATTCCCTCTCACCCCCTCTCCCTATCACCTCCACTCCCTCTCACCCCCTCTCCCTATCACCTCCACTCCCTCTCACCCCCTCTCACTCATTCTCACTCTCCCACCCACTCCCTCCCACCCCCTCTCACTCCCACTCTTAAGTTAGGTACAGTAGGTTAGGTTAGGGTAAATAATGTTTTTTTTTATCTATACATTTTTCTATTTATAAATTTAATTTCATTTAATTGTTGTGGTGGTTCTTCGCTATGCTGAAATAACCTAATTTATATGTTTTAAGGATCTGTGGTCGAGCTGTTGATATTTTGATAATGAATTGTCTTAATTGTATCACATATTATGAAGTTTTGATAATTAATTAACCTGTATAAGACCGGACTCACCTGTCTTGACTCTCTCTCTCTCTCCCACACACACACACACACACACACACACACACACACACACACACACACACACACACACACACACGAAATTAATATGACGCACTATAGCCGCGACGTCGGGCTAAAACAGTACTATACCACCTGTATTTAGTAGAGCGAAATATGTCCATTTATTTTATACTTAATATAGTGGTTATGTATGTATGTATGTATGTATGTATGTATGTATGTTAGAAAAAATCAAGGGGACAACATGTAAAAAACTCTTTATAATAATGAGAGAGAGAGATGGTCGATACCTACTGAGCCTTACACCACGACTCTCGCTCTTACACACACACACACACACCTGAGGCTTAACACTATCATCCCACTGATTGCACTGACAAGCATTCATATTAGACTAAAAAGAAAAGATGAGGAAAAATTGTCTCCTAGAATCAAGAGAGACAAACTAGCCTCTCTGAGCATTTCTTGGGGGTGATTCTTAACCTCGAATTTCCAAGGACTAATTTGCATACGTGAAGAAAGTGGTGTTAAATTAGTGTTGTATAGAGGAGTGTACAGCTGTGTAGGCGCTTGGCTCTACGTCACGGGAGAGGGGGGAGTGGGGGTAGGGGGTGGGGTAGGGGACAGGGGGGTAGGAGGTGAGAGGGAGGAGGTAGGGGTAGGGAAGGAGGTGGAGGAGGAGGACGAGTACTCTCATTATTATCCTCCCTTGCATCCCCCTTCCCCCTCGACCTCCTTTCCCCTTCCACCCCTCTTCCCCCACCACCCCCCTTCCCACCCCTTTTCCCCCTCCACCCCTACCCCCTCCACCCCCCTTCCCCCTCCACCCCTACTCCCTCCACCCCCTTCCCCTCCACTCTCTACCCCCTCCAACCCCTTCCCCTCCACCCCTTCCCCCTCCACCCCCTTCCCTCTCCCCTTCCCCCCTCCACCCCCCTTCCCCCCCTCCACCCCTACTCCCTCCCACCCCCCTTCCCCCTCCACCCCTACTCCCTCACCCCTTCCCTCCTCTCTACCCCCTCAACCCTTTACCTCCCCTTCCCCTCCACCCCCTCCACCCCCTTCCCCCTCACCCCCTGCTCTCCCACCCCTCACCCCCTCCAGCCCTTCCCCCTCCACCCCTTCCCCCTCCCACCCCTTCCCCCTCCACCCCCCTTCCCCACCACCCCCTTCCCCTCCCACCCCCTTCCCCTCCACCCCTACCCCTCCACCCCCCTTTACCTCCACCCCTACTCCTCCCACCCCTTCACCCACTCTCTACCCCTCAACCCCCCTTCCCCTCCACCCCTTCCCCCTCACCCCTTCCCCCTCCACCCCCCTTCCCCTCCACCCCCTTCCCCCCTCCACCCCCTACCCCCCTCATCACTTTCTTTGATGAGTGTTTCCATGGTCCTTCCTTTGGGGTCTTGTACACCGCCAGGAGGGTGTGTGGGTGAGGGCTTTTTCATACTATCAGGGGTGCAGGGGTGCCAGGGGCTGTCAAGGGGGATTTCAGTGTGTCCCGAGGGTAAGGCTTCAGGAGGTGTAAGGGGTATAGAGATGTCAGGGTGTATAGGGGTGTCGAAGAGTCAGGATTTCAGGGACTTCATGAGTGTCAAGAGTGTTAGGGAATGTCAGACTATCAGAGATCATGAGTGGTGTCAAGTGTCATAAGGTGTAGTTGTTGTGTCAGAGGTGTTACACACACACACACACACACACACACACACACACACACACACACACACACACACACACACTTGTAGTTAAAGTTATAAAAATATATATAATAAAACGTAAAATAACCCTAAGTGTATATCACGGGAGGTGGGGAGGGGTGGTGAGAGGGCGTGGGGAGTTGGAGTGGAGTGGGGTGGTGAGAGGGGGAGAGGAGTTGGAGTGGAGTGGGATGGTGAGAGGGGGAGAGGATTAGAGGGGAGTGGGGTGGTGAGAGGGGAGAATTATGCCGACGGCTCCTCAGCTAAGCTAAATTTACTCAGTTGCTCATGAATAACTAATTAGTAGATTAAGAAGACGACAAGGATGACAACTTACCAGTGAGAGAGAAAGAGAGAGAGTCAACCAACTAACTAGAACTCCTATCCTCTCTCCCTTTTCTTCACTCCCACTCTCACCCCCTCTCATCCCTCTCTCACCCCTCTCCTCTACCTCCTCCTCCGACAAAGGTTCACCATGGGATAGCGTCTTCTTACTGAGCCAATATTGACTTGCATGATCTCTACCGCGTCTCTATTGTGTTGCCTCAACCTATTTACCTGGCAAATTTAGCTCCGAGAGTTTGTTTGTTTAGACAACTTGAAGGTACACGGTGCCAGCTCGCAAATTGGTGAAATCCACATGTTTGCGGGTATGACGTGAGGTGATTGGTTCTCAGTCATTCATCGATATGTTTGGTAATTGGTTGAAGAGTGTATGGGCCAGGATGATGATGATAATATACCTGACACACACACACATACTTTACCCTCGTCGGCAAAAACTCGGTGATTTTTTAAGGTTTAAAAGGCGATTATCTCTCTTTAGCGTAAAAAAAACACACACATCACGCATAGAGAGAGAGAGGGAGAGAAGGGTGAAGAGACGTTTATTAATAATATAATAGTTTACCCTCAAGCACAGCACAATAGGAAACGACAAACTGTAGTGTACAAGGGACACTGAGATGTGACGTTCATAATAATAGTAATAATAATAATAATAATAATAATAATAATAATGATAATAATAATAATAATAATAATAATAAACGGTTTGTTAATAGAGTTGCAGCCGGTGGCTGAAAATATACAGACTTACATTTGATTTAGACATAATGATATAATATGCATTGAATACATTTACAGGGCTGTACAGTACATAAATCAGGAGTTGTTTATTATTTTAACAATAGATGGGATGGTGTTATTCTTATATCTATCAGTGCGGGCTCTTATGGGCTGAATTTTGTTGTAGTGGTGGACTGCGGGTGAGTGTGTGGACGATGTCGAGTGTGTGTGGACGAGGTGACGATGAGCATAAGCTTACGAAATAAAAGAAATAATGGGTGGGGTGATGAAAATACGTCTCTCTCTCTCTCTCTCTCTCTCTCTCTCTCTCTCTCTCTCTCTCTCTCTCTCTCTCTCTCTCTCTCTCTAAAATAATATATCATTGAAAGGTAAATCTGGCAGCAAAGACATTCTCTGATTTCAGCGAATTTTGACTAGGCCAGGGAAGCAATTTGTGAGAGCAGGAAGAAGGGAAAGTGACCGTTCGACAGTAAAGGAGAGAAAGTGATTGTGGTTGTGAGAGTGAGAGAAAGAAGTGAGTGAGAATGAAGAAAAGGGAGAGAGGATATATCTAGTTGGCGATCTCTCTCTCTCTCTCTCTCTCTCTCACACAAACGCTCCCATAACCCCATCTCCCCCCCCCCCTCCCCTCTTCCCAAACGTTGCTGTGTCTCAGTCTTTCCTCTCGAACATTTAACAAGGGTGACAACTGCTCTAAGGTGAAGTAAAGTGCATTTTCGTGTCATATATTGGCAAATCTTTCAGCTTATCGCGCGTCACACTGGGCAGGGAAAAGTGCAAAGTGAAATTTCTTGTCAGACTTTTTTTTAAGTTTGTAGTAAATGGGGGGGGGTGAGGGGGGAGGGTGGGGGGGTGTTTAGGTTAGAGTGAGGGAGAGTGCAGAGATTCCTTGGAAGTAAGAAGTATATTCATCAAGTCCACTTAAGGTAAAACATAAGGAGTCTCAAGAGAATTATCAAGTAAACGGGACATTTAGCTGGTACACTTAATATACAATTTGTATTATTCTTATTATTGTTGTTGTTATTATCAATATAACTAACATACACACAACTTTTGTCATTAACATAATCAGGAAGGGAGAGACAGAGACCACCATCTGTTTCTAAAACTTGCCTCATCAGAAGCTGAGTGATAGTGAAGATGGATGATGATGCTACCTCTCTCTCTCTCTCTCTCTCTCTCTCTCTAAGATCATTCCGGCGTTCAATTTATTAATATTCCGGCCAAGTAATTATCATTCCGGCCAAATAATTATCTTCCGGCCAAGAACTTATCATCGGGATAATTCATTAAACTTGTCCTAATTACTGAACCGAGCAATTACTCTCACAACCTGGAGACGAGTGTGGGGATATGTAGGTGGGTAGGTAGACAGACATCCACACACACACACACACACACACACACACACACACACACATTTCAGTACGAATTCCACTTTGGCACCAGTCCAAAAATATTCGCTCTCGCCGTGATATTAAGGGAATAAATCCATCTCACTTTCTTTCACTGTCACTCGGGTTCCCTCACTTTCCCTCAGTAGAAAAGGAAGAGGAAATAAGAGTAATAAGGAAGATAGAAGAAATAAGTTAAGGAAGCGTATCGGGTAAAGGTAGTTTTATACTCACACACTAACCTCTTGTGTTATTACCTCTCTCTCTCTCTCATCCCACCTCCGCCATCCCACATCCACCTTCACCCCTCTCCCCCTCAACCCTCCACCACCCCTCCACTCCCTACCCACCCCTCCTTCACCCCTCCCTACCCCTCCTTCACCTCTCCACCCACCCTCCCCTCTTCCACTGTTCATTATGGCCAGCCCTCCACCCACCACTCTGTAGTATATGACCCGTTATCTTCTCTAACTGCTCTTGTTTGTCTGAAATATTACCACTTTTTATTGTTTCCCAGAGACCAACACACAGACAGACATTAAATGACCTTAGGTGTCAATTATCTTGGGTGTGGACACGAGATAGTGAGAGATGAGGGGAGATGAATGGAGAGAGTGAGGAGATAGTGAGGGGGAGAGAGTGGGGGGAGAGTGGGGAGATAGTGGGGGATAGTGGGGAGATGGTGGGGGGAGGTGGGGAGATAGTGGGGGGAGAGTGGGGGAGATAGTGGGGGGAGATAGTGGAGGGAGATGGGGGAGGAGAAGAGGAGAATGAGAATGAGAGAGAGGAAGAGAGACACAAGTACAGTTCAATATATACAACAACAATATCTCACAAAGTTCAAAGTTCATGACTTATGATGTTTAGTTCATAGTTTGGCGCCCGACAACAACACCAACAACAACAACAACAGTAATAATCTTCTAATAATAATAAGTGAGGTTCATATACGCTATATTTCAACAGTTAAACCAGTTGAAAAATATGTATATATATATAACAGAAATATTAAGGTTTGGTACCAACACGGCAAAACTCTTAGTGTGTGTGTGTGGAGAAGTACACTCTTCCTGCTGTATATTAGGTAAAACACACACACACACACACACACACACAGGGGACATAATCCCCTCCACTTAACACACAATCCTCCCCCTAGGGACCCCGGCGGATGAGCATTAAGACATAATACAACACATTTCCTCTATTTTCCTGATGAGTTTGAGAGACTTCTGGCCTCGATGCTCAGATAGTCCCAAGTTAAATTCTTCATAAACAGACCATTTAACTTAGGGTATAAAGATGGATTCTCAAAAGTCCTCAGTTAGATTGCCTACACTGTCTTGGACGACCTTGTGAGGAAATGTCTGACTGACTCACTCAAGTTACGACACACAAAGATGGATTCTCAAAGGTTGTCGGCATATATTTTACTGTGACCTGAAGATGTGGGTAAGCAATTCTTCTGTGTCTGTCTGTCCTCCCTCTCACCACACTACCCTCACCCCCTCCTCCCCCTACCCTACACCTTCTCTCCTCCTCCCCTCATTCCCACACTCTCCCTCTACTCTACACCTTCCTCTGCCTCCTCCCCACTCTCCTCACCCTCCTACCCCTCCCTCTCACCAGCTCGAGTCCTGTTATTTAATTATGATGACGTGAGAGTGGCTGGGGAGAGGGGAGAGAGAGAGGTGGGGATAGGGGGAGAGGAAGGAATGAGGGAGGTAGGAGGGAGAGAAGGAGGAGAGGGAGAAGTGAGAGAGGAGGGAGGGAAGGAGGGGGGGAGACGGAGGGACAGTAATTACACAGCAGGAAGTGGCACTTTCTCGAGGGAAGTAGACAATTATATCCCAGAGAGAGTTTTTATTTTTCTTATTCTCTTTCTAAGTGTTGGTCAGTATGTCAGCTAGGTTGTTAGTCAGTCAGTCAGTTAATAAGTCGGTCAGTCAGTCAGTCAGTCAGTGTCAGTTAATAAGTCAGTCAGTCAGTCAGTTAATCAGCCATTTATATCAGTCGGTCAGTCAGTCAATCAGTTAATAAGTCGGTCAGTCAGTCAGTCAGTTAATAAGTCGGTCAGTCAGTGATTATTTAAAAGGGAAGAAGAGAGAGAGAGAGAGAGAGAGAGAGAGAGAGAGAGAGAGAGAGATCCTGTAGTAGTAATAGTAGAAAGATATGTTTTAACAAGAGTAGGGTGGTGAGTCTGGCACTAGGTCAGCGGGTTGGCATGGACCTGGAATAGTGCCAGCGGGGACAGGAGGCAGGAGGAAGGTCTGGAATAGTGCCAGGAAGGTGGTAGAAGTGTAGACATATCTTGGTTTGACTCTTAACTGCCAAGGTCATCGTGTCAACCATAAGAAGGTCACTGCCACCACAACTACCACCATCACCATCACAACTATCACCATCACCACCACAACTAACACCATCATAACTACTACCACCTCCTCAACTACCTCCACAACTACCACCACAACTACCACCATAACTACCACCACAACTACCACCATAAGTAGTAGTGGTTGTTATAGTAATTGTAATACTGGTGGTCGTGATAGTAGTAGTAGTAGTAGTAGTAGTATTGTGAAAAACAGACAGACTCTCTCTCACAGGATCGTCACTACCAATATTCGTGAGGCACATTTCTGACATTTGCAGCACCAGTCACTTATTGCCGAGGGTCTGGGCGCAAAAAATCCCAGAAAGTCGACACCATCTTGAAGGTGTTAACTCCTGCCTCAATCTGACACACCTTATGACACACTTAATAACATTCTGACACACTATAACTTCTGACACAGGTTATGACTCTCTGACACAGGTTATGACTCTCTGACACAGGTTATGACTCTCTGACACAGGTTATGACTCTCTGACACAGGTTATGACCTCTGACACAGGTTATGACTCTCTGACACAGGTTATGACTCTCTGACACAGGTTATGACTCTCTGACACAGGTTATGACTCTCTGACACAGGTTATGACTCTGACACAGGTTATGACTCTGACACAGGTTATGACTCTCTGACACAGGTTATGACTCTCTGACACAGGTTATGACTCTCTGACACAGGTTATGACTCTGACACAGGTTATGACTTCTGACACAGGTTATGACTCTGACACAGGTTATGACTCTCTGACACAGGTTATGACTCTCTGACACAGGTTATGACTCTGACACAGGTTATGACTCTCTGACACAGGTTATGACTCTCTGACACAGGTTATGACTCTCTGACAGGTTATGACTCTCTGACACAGGTTATGACTCTGACACAGGTTATGACTCTCTGACACAGGCAGACTCTCTACAGGTTATGACTCTCTGACACAGGTTATGACTCTTGGACAGGTTATGACTCTCTGACACAGGTTATGACTCTCTGACACAGGTTATGACTCTCTGACACAGGTTATGACTCTCACACAGGTTATGACTCTCTGACACAGGTTATGACTCTCTGACACAGGTTATGACTCTCTGACACAGGTTATGACTCTCTGACACAGGTTATGACTCTCTGACACAGGTTATGACTCTGACACAGGTTATGACTCTCTGACACAGGTTACGGCTCTCTGGCAGAGGTTATGACTCTCTGGATATGACTCTCTGACACAGGTTATGACTCTCTGACACAGGTTATGACTCTCGACACAGGTTATGACTCTCTGACACAGGTTATGACTCTCTGACACAGGTTATGACTCTCTGACACAGGTTATGACTCTCTGACAGGTTATGACTCTCTGACACAGGTTATGACTCTCTGACACAGGTTATGACTCTCTCGACGGGTTATGACTCTCTGACACAGGTTATGACTCTCTGACACAGGTTATGACTCTCTGACACAGGTTACGACACCTGGCACAGGTTATGACTCTCTGACACAGGTTATGACTCCTGACACAGGTTATGACTCTCTGACACAGGTTATGACTCTCTGACACAGGTTATGACTCTCTGACACAGGTTATGACTCTCTGACACAGGTTATGACTTCTGACACAGGTTATGACTCTCTGACACAGGTTATGACTCTGACACAGGTTATGACTCTCTGACACAGGTTATGACTCTGACACAGGTTATGACTCTCTGACACAGGTGTTCTCTGACACAGGTTATGACTCTCTGACAAGGTTATGACTCTCTGACACAGGTTATGACTCTGACACAGGTTATGACTCTCTGACACAGGTTATGACTTCTGACACAGGATGACTCTCTGACACAGGTTATGACTCTGACACAGGTTATGACTCTCTGACACAGGTTATGACTCGACACAGGTTATGACTCTCTCTGACACAGGTTACGGCACTCTGGCAGAGGTTATGACTCTGACACAGGTTATGACTCTCTGACACAGGTTATGACTCTGACACAGGTTACGGCACTCTGGCACAGGTTATGACTCTCTGACACAGGTTATGACTCTCTGACACAGGTTATGACCTCTCTGACACAGGTTACGGCACTCTGACACAGGTTATGACTCTCTGACACAGGTTATGACTCTCTGACACAGGTTATGACTCTCTGACACAGGTTATGACTCTCTGACACAGGTTATGACTCTGATTACAGGTTATGACTCTCTGACACAGGTTATGACTCTCGTATGATCTGACACAGGTTATGACTCTGACACAGGTTATGACTCTCTGACACAGGTTATGACTCTCTGACACAGGTTAGACTCTCTGACACAGGTTATGACTCTCTGACACAGGTTATGACTCTCTGACACAGGTTATGACTCTCTGACACAGGTTAGACTCTCTCTGACACAGGTTATACTCTGACACAGGTTATGACTCTCTGACACAGGTTATGACTCTCTGACACAGGTTATGACTCTGACACAGGTTATGACTCTCTGACACAGGTTATGACTCTCTGACAGGTTATGACTCTCTGACACAGGTTATGACTCTCTCTGACACAGGTTATGACTCTCTGACACAGGTTATGACTCTCTGACACAGCACTTGACACAGGTTATGACTCTCTGACACAGGTTATGACTCTCTGACACAGGTTATGACTCTCTGACACAGGTTATGACTCTCTGACACAGGTTATGACTCTCTGACACAGGTTATGACTCTCTGACACAGGTTATGACTCTCTGACACAGGTTATGACTCTCTGACACAGGTTATGACTCTCTGACACAGGTTGCAGCACTCTGGCAGAGGATATATCACCCTGACTAAGGCGACACAGGTTATGACACTCTGACACAGTTTATGACAGTAGTAGTAATACTGTGATAAACAGGAAGAATCTCTCTCTCTCTCTCTCCCCCCCCCCCCCCTCCTCTCTCTCTCTCTCTCTCCAAAAATATGACATTGTCCTAAATTACAAGACAAAGTCTCACTGGTAACTGAATTATAAGGAGTAATCAGATAGCCTTTTTTTCTTCTATTTTTCCCATCTGTTTACGCCCTAATGGTAGAGAAGAGGATTAGATTGAATTATGGTGGAGGTGGTGAGTGAGTGAGTGATGAGTGAGTGAAGAGGAGTGAGGAGTGGTGTCTGAGATAGTTTCCTGAAGGATGAAATGATGGTATTAATGACAGATAAACACTCAGGTAAGTTCCCAAAGATCATTAGTTCTTACGAGGTCCCTGTGCCATGAGGCGTTAATTAACACAAAAACACCTGGACGGTATAACCTTACACATTGTCTTGACGTTAACCCACATCATTAAGATCTCTCAAGTGTGACGTTGTCAGTACAGCTGACTAGACAATGACTTTAATACAACAACAACAGACAGACTGACAGACAATACAGTGGATTGTATATCTACCAGAGATAGAGAGAGGTTAACGCTGGTACTCACAATCTATTCAAAACAAACAAATACATTTATACATATGATACAATATAAAACTAAACACAAAATGAACATAAACAAACACACAAACGGACACACAAAACCACATACAAACAAACAAACGGATCTAGCACATACAATAAGACACAAACATATAGCAGAAACATCAAACCAACGTAAAACAAACACACACACACACACACACACACACACACACACACACACACACACACACACACACAGACTTGCTATCTAGACAAATAAACTCTGTTGAGGTTTGTTGACAATATCTGACACGAGGAGGAACTGGCAGCGCGGGAGGTGAGGGCGAGGCAGAAGGAGGAGGAGGTTATCGTGCTGGTAACCTTCTGGGTGAGTCAGGCAAGTGAAGGTAGATATCGTGCTGGTAAACTTCTGGCAGTGGGAGGCCGAACGGAGGAGGAGGAGATTGTACTGGTAAATTTCTAGCAGCTCAGGAGGTGATGGTAGTGGCAGGGCAGATGAGAGCTATGGTGCTGGTAAACAAACACCTGTGTGTCTCATTGATATACTGGGTGATTCATTATAACTGTCAGACGGGTGAAAGTGACTATTGATGGATGGATGGATGGATGAATGGATGGATGGATGGATGGATTGATGATGGCTGGATGGATGGATGGATGGATAGATGGATGAAGAAGAGTGATTTGTGATAAATTAATTAAAGTAGTGAGGTCTTTAATCCTCTCCTGTCTGTCTCTCTCTGTCTGTCTGTGGCAATGGAGTTGAATGGGAGGCAGACCGGTCAATAACTAGTAATAGGGAACAAGGGAAAGATAGATGAGAAGGAAGGAAGTGGTTATGATGTTCCCGTAACTGAACGTCTCTCTCTCTCTCTCTCTCTCTCTCTCTCTCTCTCTCTCTCTCAGTATTATCTTTCTCCTTACCACTTTCATCTCCCATCCTTCATCATCTCTCCTCTCACCCCAGTATCATCCCTGCTTCCTCCCCCTCTCATTCATCATCATTCCTCCTCCCTCTCAACCCTCTCATTCATCACCATCTCTCCCTCTATCCATCTCTCTCTCCTCGTCTCACATCTCATTTGCATATTGCCAACTTCAGACCTCCTCCTCACCCCTCGCCTCCTCCCCCCCCTCACCTCCCCTCACCCCCTCCCCCATCACCCCTCCCTAACCTTCCCCCCACCCCTCCCTCATCATTTAGGGTCGCACATCTCGTTGCCTTAGGTCAAGGTAACAAGTGATATGTGACCTGACAGTACGACAACGGATGATGAACTACTACTACTACTACTCCTACTACTACAAACAAACGACCACAGATACATCCCTTACCCCCTAGAGACAAGAACTACCTTCAAACTACCTAACTATAAAAAAACCTTCAGAATGACAAACAATGAACGACTTCGACGCCAACTACCACTATAACTGTAACGGCTCTTAACTAACTACCTCCTTCACCTAACTAACGACTCTTCCATTAACCACCCACGTCCCTCTCTAACTAACGGCCCTCCCTCCACTAACTACCACCCTACCGCTAATCACCTGCTCAGGTATCCATTATACCAGCCAGAGTATTGGTTTCATCAGCAAGGTGATAAAAACCCATAACAAGATTAATGATGCTTACCTAAACAATCGTTGGCTGTGGTTAACAGACGTGTTGTTATAATGCTTCGCTAGATAAAACTAATTGAAAACATGTACGGAGACAAAAAGTATTATAGGAAGTATTATAAAAGTTGTAGTTTGTGTAGATAAAATATAAAAACCTTCTAGAGTTTGATAAATATTATTTGTGAAGGTTTGGTTTATAAAAATTAAATTTCAAACTTTTGTATATTTTATTTTTATTTAGAAGTTGAAGTTTATTAGAAAGTTGGTAAGGATTGGTTTTGAAGTCATTTATTAAGTATATTGCAGAGTCTAAGTTTAATATAAGAAAATCTCCAAAAAGTATTGTAAGCATATATAACAGGAAAGTATGAAAGAACACGAATAAAACAACAAATTAATAAAAATAATTAAAAAAAAAAGTAATAATAAAAGTAGTTGCAAATATTTAGTGAAAATCAATATATCGGTAGAAGTTATCATTGTGTAACAGAAGAACCCACACACACACACACACACACACACACACACACACACACTATTTAGACCTTGATAGGCAAATATTACCTAGAACACACTTGAATAGAAAGGTGAGAGATGGGAAAGAGGAAGATGGAGGGCTGAGGTGGGAGATGGGAAGGAGGAGATGAGGGCAGGGGAAGGAAGGTCAGAAATAGAAGGAGAAGGAGACGATGTTGAGGGGCCGGGAAGATGGAGATGGGAAGGGAGGAAGGAGAAAGAGAAGATGGAGGCAGGGGAAGGTGTTAGGGAGATGGGAGGAGAGGAAGAGACGATGGAGGGGCAAGGGAAGGTGGGAGATGGGAAGGAGGAGGAAGGGGCAGCGGTGAGGGCAGGGAGAGTGGGGATGGTGGTACAATTTTGTCCTTCCCCTCTTCTCTCTCTCTAATTCTTTGACCTTCCTCATTCAATAGAAGCTTGCATGTGGGTTTATAACAGCCTCAAACTTCGTTGGTGGAGAGTCTGCGATGCAGGAGCAGGAGGGCGAGGGCAGGAGAGGCAGGGTCGTCTGCTCAGGCTCATATCACTCTCCTCCTCCTCCTCTCTCTTTATCAATACCGTCTCTAATCCGTCATAACGTAAAGGACAGCCATCAGCATTCAGTAATTAGCAAATGGATTGGAAGGTCGAATTAGATTGGAAGGTTGTCAGTTGGTTGCAGGTATTGATTGGCTGTATGACTGGGTGAAGATTAAGAGCTACGTGGTTGGATGTGGGAATTAGTTATACCTGTCCTGGTGATTAGTGGTTTTTACCTGCTGTGCACACACACACACACACAAACATACCTGTTCTTCTGTGTTGTTGATGCGCGAGTAATCCATGTGTGATGAAGTGCATATGTGAGGACCTTGGCAACGCCGTCGACTAAGTTAAGTTGTTTAATGAAGAAAGTTGAAACAACAAATATTAATGGTGGTGGTGCTAAATGGTCGTGGTTTGTGGTGATGGTAGTAAGCAGTGGTGGTGGGTGTCGTGGTGGTTTTGATGGTTGTGATGGTAGTAGTGGTGGTGGTAGTAGTCGTAGTTTGCTTGGTAGTGGTGATAGTGATTATAATATTCAGCGGGCAGAATTTAATAATGCTCTCTCTCTCTCTCTCCTCTCTCTCTCTCTCTCTCTCTCTCTCTCTCTCTCTCTGATCATTTTATATGCTGGGTGATTGAACTTCCTCCATGTTACCTCATAGACAAGCATTAGGGCTTTTGAGATGGTGGTGAGAGATAAAGTATAAATGAGGTGAAGGAGGAGCAAGGATAGTTGAATGATCCTGTGACCTCCAAGTTATGGCAGGTGTTGGCTCAGCTCTCCTGATTCGTGAACGTTGCTTGCTGAGGTGGCTGGGGTCAGATTCATTCTGAGTGTGTGTGATGACCTTCCTGAGAGATCCTCCTTATCAGTTGTCTTCATGAAACAGAAGAGTTTCAAATGGAAATCACAGATTGTTGAGATGTTGTACCCTGCCATCAATACCCATCCATTCCACCGTCCCACCAGCATCCTCCTAACCTCTCCTCATCCCTCCACGGCGAGAAATGGGAAGAACGAGAGACGCACACAGTTAAATAACTGAGAGACAGACAGAGACAGACAGACGGGCATTGACAAAGACGGTGTACGATATGTAATCGAACCATCTCTTCTCCTTTAACAACAGGGGGATAAATACTGAATAAGTGAGACAGAGAGGAAGGGAGAGGGTTTAGGAGGAGAATGGGAAGGAGGAGAAAGAACGGTGGGAAAGAAAGGAGGTAGAGATTTAGGAGGTAAGGTCTTGGAATGATTCATCAGAATGGTGAAGGAGGAAGGGACAGAGACTCTCTCTGTGGCCTCTGTGTCATTGTGCCGATAGTATTATGACGTAAACCATACTCTTTGACAACAATTATTCATCATTATACTGTGCCTCCTTTACATATATATATGAGCTATATTATTATAATTGTACCATTAATTCATATTAAAATATCCAGCCGTCGTTGGGTTAGTGTTGATGACATATTTCTTCCATAACGGGCTGGTCAGTCAGTGCTGTGGGCGTGATGTTTATTTAAAACAATTAAACACACACACTCACACACACACGATAAGGTTTATAGTCTAGACAGGAGGGCGGTGGAGATGAGAAGGAGAAGGAGGAGGGTAACTTTCAGATGTTGTTAGCAATAGTTGACGTAATCAACTGGCCCGTTCAAAGGTGCCACGGCCTTTAAGTTGGTCCTCTGGTCAACTAGGTGGAGAAGGTTGGTCTCTCTCTCTCTCTCTCATCCTCCTTCTCTCTCTCTCTCATCTCTCTCTCTCTCTCTCTCTCTCTCTTACCTGGTGGCTATGTTGTTGTTTGAACATTAAGTTGGCAGGTGTAGCAAATTCGTGTGTGGGCTGTTGTGGAGCCATCATTATAAACGACAAGTGTCAAGGTGGTGTTAGGGTGATGGTAAAAACTGACCAACAAAGTGAGTGTTAGAAAAGTCTCACAAAGGAAAACCTCTCATTTATGTGAGACACAGCATTTAAGAAGTGCCAACAGTGAGTGAGCAACTGCCTGGAAACCTCTGTAAGTTTATAATGATGACAAAAATGAACAAAGTCTTTTGATGTCTTGAGTCCAGAGATTACCAAGGAGACCAGTAGAAGTCTCTCTCTCTCTCTCTCTCTCTCTCTCTCTCTCTCTCTCGTCTCTCTCTCTCTCTCTCTCTCTCTCTCTCTCTCTCTCTCTCTCTCTCTCTCTCTGTGGATGGTTCTTCGTATTGGATTTAACATGCTGTGCTTACACACACACACACACACACACACACACACACACTATTATCACCACACAGCTAAAGACTAGTTGTTGTACTGGTGTGATATGTGATGGCTGTGTTGGTCAGTGTGTTAGTGGCAGAAGACAGAATGTGGGGAGATGTGGAGAGAGGAGATAATGAGGAGGAGGAGAGAGAAAAGACAGGTGGGGAGTGGAAAGTGGGAGGAGGAGGTGGGGGAGGACAGAAGATAATGAGGAGAATAGGAGGAGGAGAAATGGTGGGAGAGAAGCAGAAAGGAGGAGCCTGATGAAGGAAGTAAGGGAGAGGAATAATTATACCTGAGGGAGCATTTGCCTCAGCACACACCAGACTAGCATTAACCTACCTCTCTCTCTCTCTCTCTCTCTCTCTCTCTCTCTCTCAGCCTCACACCTCACCTTTGTCCCTCAGTGAACCTCATTAGCTCAGCAAAATGAAAAATCCTTAAGTCTTCTACCTTATACAATGATGTGAAAATGAAAAGGCCAGCAATTAGATTGTATTTTGTTGGTTCTCTGACATAAATTCTTACTGTTCCTCTGATTGGGAAGAAATATAGAATAATTAAATCATGTTATTATTTTTGATTGTTGGTGGGGGTTGTGTGGGTGGGGAAGCGTTGTGTGTGTGTGGGTGGGGGGGTTGTGTGTGGGTGGGGTTGTGGCGTGGGTGGGGGTTGTGTGTGTGGGTGGGGTTGTGTGTGGGTGGGGTTGTGTGTGTGTGTGTGCCTATCAATCCAGCACCATTAATTCAATAACTCAGCAAGATTTGTGAAACTGAATAATGAGTCACTGGAATAACACAAATGAAAGTTGAGAGATAGAGATGTTACCAGGAGACGTGAGCCTGAGACAATCCCAAATCTGGTGTCTCAAGCTGTTTTCGAAGGACTGACCCACCCCCACTCCCACTACCTCCCTGTCTCCCCTCATCTCCTCCTCCTCCCCTCTCTCTATCTCCTACCTCATCTCCACCCCCTGCCCCTCTCCCCACCCCTCCCTCTCCCAGGCGTGGGGAGCCGTTGTCAGGGAGACTAGTGCCGATGTTAAGCAACGGTAGCAGATAAAGGCAGGAAGGAACGTTTCAACTAATCTTTTTAATAGAGGGAGGAGAGGAGGACAGGAGAATGATAGGAGGAGAGGTGGGAGGATGTAGCAGGAGGAGGTGGAGGGACAATGGGGAGGAGGAGGGTAGGAGGAGGAGGAAGGATGAGGAGGGTCAGGAGGACAGTAGGAGGAGGAAGAGGAGGACGAGGAGGAGAGGAGGAGGTCAGGAGGACAATCGCTATGAGTCACAGGCTCAGCATTCAGCTGCAATGGGGGAGGACGGGAGAGACGTCAGCAGAGTTTGGTTTAGTTTAGTTTATAAATCACCAAAATCTAAATTTCTAAAATTCCTCGTCCTCAAAGTTGCCGCTTCTCAGGTTTATAAATCCAGAGCAGTGGTAGTAACGGCATGATAATGGTCGAGTTATTAATGGTCTGTACGCGTTACGGAAGTTGTACTCTACTGAGCCGAATAATGTATCATGTGGATGATGGTTATTAGTCTGAAGTTGTTGTTGAGCGCAAGTTGATAATTTTGTTTATTGTGGATTTTGACTGATGGCGTGGTGTTGTGACAGACAGACAGGTTGCGTCAGACGCATCTTATTCTGTTCACTGGCATTCTTTATGGCTGGGGCGGGCATTAAGTGACCTAACGTTTTCTGTGACTGCAACCAGATGACTGTGATAGTGGTCAGGAGAAGGAGGGTGGGATAAGGGTAGAGGAGGTTGATGGGAGGAGGAGACGAGGAGGAGGACGAGGGAGGTGGGGCAGGAGGAGGAGAGGGAACAGGAGGAGAGGAAGTGGAGGAGGAGAGATGAAGTGAGGGCAGAACGAAGTCTCTTCAGAGATTCCGTATTCTGATCTAAAATGTTCTGCAGCAGAAGATCTACGTCTTCTAAGGCATCAATCTGCATGTACTGGGCAGAATCCATTAATGAAAATAACAACAATAATAGCAATAACAAAATAACATGTGCTTTCAGGTGAGAATGATGAGACTTGTTGTTGTATTGATGGCTGTCACTATAAGGTGAGGTGTTGACATGCACACTATGGGAGGAGGATCCAGAAACACTAGGATGAAATCTGAGAGGCTTCAGGTCCTCTGCTTGTTTCTTTACATATTTATGCCGTCTATTCTGTATTTTCTTAAATACTACCAAAGAGGTTGTATTTTAGTTAAATCATTAATAACTTTTTGGCAAGTGTGACGATAATTGGTAGTTTTAATTGATTTGTGGTATTAAATGTAATAACCTACACAGTGAATATTTGTCCACCTCTCTCTCTGATTATAATTATCAAACGATTATCATAGTGAAAAATAAAGATGACGAAAAAGTAAAAAGTGAGAGGGAGTGAAGAGAGAAACAAGAATAAAGTAGATAGAACATATCCATTTCCTATATAAAGTGAGCATGGTCTCGCTTGAGGCTATGATAACTAACTTCAAAAACCATTTTACAAATATATAAATTTGTTGACATTTTCTGTTATAAAACAGAAGATAGATAAGATTTATTATTCTAGTGAATAAAAAATAATCGTCAGTTTATTTACTGATCAATAGGACTGTATTCATAACTAAATTTACGTTGTTTTTGTGCTCGTCTAACAATAATAGGGTTCGTGGATAGTTGTCTGACATTTGTGCCGTTGTGTAAACACAGATCAAAGACACAACAAACAACTTCATTAGTCTAACCAATAGGTCCTTAAAATGGTTAAGTGGGTTGATTTGTTGATACGTTCGTTTAGTTAGGACATGTTCATTTTATCATTATTATTAACAGTTTTAGCGCAAATTATCTTTCTGGGGACAATATACAGCAGTGGTGTCGTATAGGGTCAATTCTTGTACCTCAGAATATTTACAAGTGCTATATACTTATTTTGAGATTAAAGTTTCTTACATTGCACAAGCTTATAGAATACCTCAGTGTTGTGTTTTAGATCTTAAGTATGTAAAATTAAACATGCATCTGGTCATATCTCCTTTCAGGGGCAGGATGATAATTTTTTACCGCCGTCCGCAGGCCACCTGACCATCCCAGGCCACCTTTGTCACCAGGCATGAGTTGTTTACTGTTAAAGATGTTTATGCAAAGTGTATAAACTGTCTTGGTGTTTCTCTGAATGTATCTCATCGATGGCTCGCTCCCAAGTGAACAGTGCCTCTGATGAAAAGTGCTCAGAGTGGCTACCGTCGAACTTCTCGTCACTGAATCCCGCCCCTAGGTGGTTGACGCCTGCTACCACAGGGAATTGGTGGCTTCGGTTTACCTGATGATGTTAAGTGAATTACATATCATGAGTGCCTTGAGTATCTTATCGGATCTTCAAACAGATTTTTGATTAAATAAGGTTTCTGTGACTATTTTTTGTTCGTTAGATGTGTAGTAATAAATAAATTAATAAAATAAAGTTCAACTGATGCATTATACAACCCTCAATAGTTGTAACAACACCAGCGGCAATGATAATAACTGTAGTTAATTAAAACAATTACGATATGAGAACTGATGGCAAGAGACAATGGAGTATAATAATAGTATAAATAAATATATATATTTTATTGCTGAAGATGTATATAAAATGTATAACTCGGTATATGGTTGTGATACAATTGTTGTAAAACGGGCGAACTAAGATGATATAAATATTATAATATAAAACTGATTATTTCATATAATTTACATAAATATGTCATATATAGTCGAGTCTTAAAACATAGCAATTATAATCAGTCTTCGTATTATATATTATAGTCAGTCTTCATTATATATTATGGTCAGTCTTCATTATATATTATGAATTAGTCTTCATTATATATTATGGTCAGTCTTCCATTATATATTATAGTGAGTCTTTAAACATATCAATATTATGGTCCAAGTCAACATTAAAAAAATTCTTATAGTTTGAGGATATAACTAATATTAAATATAAAATGGACATGTTTTAAATTTACTTTTTAGACATTATATAAAGACAAACAGACATTCTCCATTATAGGTAGTGTCTGTTTAAGAAAAATATAAAACAATAAAATTTTCGAAAAAATCAACTAGAAAAGAAATATAAGTATATTAAAATATTCGATACATGACATTCTTAACATTAGGTGTTATATATAAATAAAAATATAGTATGTGAGAGATAAACAGGCCATGTGTTAGGGTAAGTATCAGCCAGGTGCTAAAGTACGATGCCATAAATTGACTCTATATCAAAATCGGCTGTCCTGTTCCAGAAAAACCAACCTAACCATTTTTTGCTCACTGTGTTTGAAGATGCCTTATGTCTGTGTTGTCGACTGAGCACAGAGATAGAGACAGGCGTAAGGTTAAAATAAGAAACGACAGTGACTCTCATTCATGTACTATCAGGAGAATGGTGAACCAGACTTTGGACGCCGAGCTCACCAGGTGTTGTAATTGCAGGTGTGAGTTAGTCTACTTACACCTGGGTGGCAGTGTGATAATGGGCTGGGGTATTATGTGCAGAATACTATTACGACGTGTGGCTAAAACTACATCTGCTGTTCTGCTCTAATCATCATGAAAGAATGGCTACGTCCTTCCTGAAAGAAATAAACCATTACCACGAAGAATGAAACTACGTCATTCTACGAAATTGAGCGTCATCCTACAGTGAAAAGAATGATACGTCATCCCTACCACAGTGATGAAAAGAAATGAAGTCAAGTCCTCCATCACCGTGAAAGAATGAAGCCACGTCCTCCCATCACCGGCGATGAGCCTTCCACACGAAGAATGAAGCCACGTCGTCACACTAGAAGATGATAAATCCTCCATCAGAATGAGCCGCTTCCTTACGGTCACATTTGTTGTTCGAATCCCTATCAGCTGTAAGACACGAGGTAATGTTTGCGACAACAAGTGAGTGTAAACTACCTTTCATATTATAGTTATCAACCTCTCTTCTCTCTCACCACCTGTTGCTCCAAACCCTCTATCTGGCTCACCTCATTCTAGTGCTTTCTCTCTCTCTCTATAAATCCTACTAACTTTCTCCTGTCCTTCAGTTATTCACTCACCCTTATTTCCTGTCCTCTCATTAGTGTGTTTCTTGTCTCATGTCCATCACTGTCCTGTCTTTTTATTATTATTATTATTATTATTATTGAGACGATGCCTCAGGGACATGTTAAGGGACCCTAAAGATAGTGACTGGCGTTGTTATCAGACCATCATAGTGACTGTGGGTCAACCTCAGACCATCTTAGGCTGACCTCAAGACGTCGCTAAACCTCGAGCTCTTGACAACCTCTTGAGACTGGGAGGTTAATTGAATTGACCTAAAAAATATCAGTTTTATATTCTTGGTGCTATCCTTCTTCTCTATCATACAACTACTACCTGTCATACAACTTCTCCCTTCCTCATCATACAATATACCATATTTATTTACCACTGTCATATACTATATCATGCCTTACAGCAATGTTCCTCGGAGAAATTCTGAGCGTCACAATGACTACCATTGTTTGACTCCTCTAGATTATGACAGATGTCATTACTCCACAGTGTCCTTGTGATTGGCGTGTTTATACTATGGTCTCATTAATTAAGCTTTTAGACGCCATTCAAGAAGTTATTTGTTCATTGGTGAGTTGCCTTCATGCAATCCTCATTAGTGTTCTGCATCTGTTTCCAAACATGAGGGCTGGGGTATTCTAAGACACTTTGGTAGTATTGTATTATTATCTGTTCTTCATGTTCTCTATTCTTCATTTCTGATGTCTGCATGTTGTGATGATGACTGTTGTTAATGTGGTGGTGTGGTAATAATATCAGTGGGTATTAGTAGTGTGTGGTAGTATTAGCCTGTTGTGTTGTTGGTAATAATTGGTGTGTGAAGATGTGGTGGTGGTGGTAGTGTGGTGGTGTGTGTGTGGTGTGTGTGTGCAGTGTGTGGTGTGATGTATGCATGT
>NW_024717635.1:0-23052 GCF_018991925.1 Homarus americanus | reverse complement strand
GTGTCCTGAAGTTTTATAGACAAACAAATAATCCAACAACCTCTCCTTGGTAGTAGAAGAGTGTATTGGTGTCCTAAAGTTTTAGCGAGGCTTGCCAGCCTGAGTAAGACAAAGAAATAATCCAGACAGCCACTACTACCTAACCTAACCGCTGGAGGTTTCGTCACGCCCCCCGATGGCGAAATCCTCCGCTACAGTGTCTGTTTAACCTAACCTTAGTACAGAGTCTATTGGTGTCCACAATTTTATAGAGGCTAAGTCAATAAGAGACAGAAAGAAATAATCCAAGCAGCCAACCTTGGTGTAAAGTCTATTGGCGGCCTAAATTTTATAGAGATATACAGGCAGCCACCACCACTACTTTCGCCGGAGGTTTCGTCACGCTCCCCGATGGCGAAATCCTCCATTACAGCAAAAGTGTCTGTTTAACCTAACCTTAGTACAAAGTCTATTGGTGTCCTCAATTTTATAGAGGTTAGCCACCCGAAGTCAATAAGAGACAAAGAAATAATCCAAGCAGCCTAAACTGTTTAGCCTGACCGTGGTAAAGTCTAACGGGGGACCTTAAATTTTATAGAATAATAATAATACAGGCAACCAACCACTACCGGGCCGCCTAACCTAACCACTACTTTCGCCGGAGGTTTCGTCACGCTCCCCGATGGCGAAATCCTCCATTACAGCAAAAGTGTCTGTTTAACCTAACCTTAGTACAAGGTCTATTGGTGTCCTCAATTTTATAGAGGTTAGCCACCCGAAGTCAATAAGAGACAAAGAAATAATCCAAGCAGCCTAAACTGTTTAGCCTGACCGTGGTAAAGTCTAACGGGGGACCCTAAATTTTATATAATAATAATAATACAGGCAACTACCTAACCACTACCGGGCCGCCTAACCTAACCACTACTTTCGCCGGAGGTTTCGTCACGCTCCCCGATGGCGAAATCCTCCATTACAGCAAAAGTGTCTGTTTAACCTAACCTTAGTACAAAGTCTATTGGTGTCCTCAATTTTATAGAGGTTAGCCACCCGAAGTCAATAAGAGACAAGGAAATAATCCAAGCAGCCTAAACTGTTTAGCCTGACCGTGGTAAAGTCTAACGGGGGACCTTAAATTTTATAGAATAATAATAATACAGGCAACTAACCAACCACTACCGGGCCGCCTAACCTAACCACTATTTTCGCCGGAGGTTTCGTCACGCTCCCCGATGGCGAAATCCTCCATTACAGCAAAAGTGTCTGTTTAACCTAACCTTAGTACAAGGTCTATTGGTGTCCTCAATTTTATAGAGGTTAGCCACCCCGAAGTCAATAAGAGACAAAGAAATAATCCAAGCAGCCACCACTATCTAGCCTAAACTGTTTAGCCTGACGTAGAGTTTTTAATAAATCTGGTGATATGGAACCACACACAACCCCTTAACCTGGGATAATGCAATCAAATGGATAATTGCTAACTATTCTCAGAGATAATGCAATCAAATGGTTGAAGGGGCTGCGCCCCCCGGACCCCTGTGTTAGATACTGTATTTGGTCATGATGAATTGTTTATTAGACTATAAGAAATCCTCTTCCTTCTTGTATTGGCAAGGGAGTTTGCTTTAACTTAGGTATGCTAGCCTAAGTAAAAATAGACACGGAGCTGCGAAGACCTGATTCTTTTGCTGCATGTTTGAGTCTGCAACTTTGTTGTGATAAGACACTCAATCCTAGTGATTGTACTTACTCAACATAGTGACGGTGTAATTACCATCACAGATTGTAAGGAAATTCCAACTTTGAAAAACAAATATTTGGCCTACCCAAATTTTGACTACTACCGTGCGTCTACGTCCTGGATTGGCCAATCAGTGGTGCCCCACGGTGGCGTGATACATGCACGTTTACTGCGGTGCTCTGATTGGCTGACCGAACGTGGCGTGGTAGGTAGGCTGTTTCTACTCTCTAAGTCCTCTTCTTTCCTTTTTTCATCCCCTCATGCACTCCGTTCTTGAACGGGAGGCGGACTTCGCGATACGGTCGATCCGGCAAGGAACCTGTGATAGTGCAGGGCACCCCTTGTCCGGGGGTCACCGGTGGCAACTTTTTAGATATTACTATAGTCACAGGTAACCTGGGTGCAGAGCCCGACGCCCGTCCAAGAGGGGGGGGGTCACTGCTCCCAGGCAGGAGCCCTGTGTTATAGGTAGGATTAGATGTAATCAAGAAGATGACAACTAGCATTAGAATAAAACATAGAGATAAGGGACACTCTATTGGAAGGGAAAAGTGGCAGAAATCACTTACAACAAACTGCAAGTCCCACTAACTAGAATATTCAGCACCAATGAAGGTTTTAAAGTAATCTGTAAAGATGACTTTGATTCAGATAAAATCCTTTCAAAAGAAGCAAGAGATATATTTTACAATGAAGGCCTTATTGTTGTCATGCCACCAGAACAAAAGCAAAAAGATCAGTTTTTGTTCGTCAAGTCGATCAAGAGATCGGGAGGAAGACCTGAAAGAAGAACTGGAACGCCAAAATAGGTGGATGAAGATTGAAGAAGTCATTAAGATAAAGGACTATACTCATGTTTGAAGAAGTGTCAATGGCTGAGAAAGTTTTACAACAGGGCTTTCTAATATTCAACATGTCAGTCACACCACATCAAATAAAGAAGGAGACATTCATCAGTCTGCAAACTTGCTTCTCCTGCTACAAATATGAAGAACACACAACGAGAGACTGTCCGAAAAAAGAAAAAAAGTACTGCTCAGATTGTGCAGGCGACGACCATACCTACACTGAATGTAAGAATACACATGTTGGCTGTCTCAACTGTAAGAGAAACGGGAATGTATTATTAGGACATAGGACGTTAGCAATGGCATGCCCAATAAAACACATGATAAAGTACAAGAAACAAGGAAAAAGGAACAAGACAAGAAGGATACGACATATGTCGAAATAGCAAAGAGAGCGGTCCAAGAGGCTCATAGACCAGAATCCACAGTATTAAACCTAAGTGAGCCAATACATGATAAGGTAATGATTAAGTATGATCCATGCACATTTGCACAATATTGCACCCGGATCATACAATGAGGGAATTAAGGAAAATGTGGAAATTGAATAACCTACCAGAGATGATATTTCCAGAGAATCCACAACTGAAACTGTTTTCAAATATATGCAAGCGAACTGAGAGAAAGACTACATCACATTTAGAACAAAGGTTTTGTTAAGTATAAACAGCTGATACATCATGAACACAAGGACTGATAGAGATCCCAGACAAATGACTAGAAGTGACAAAGAGAAGATAGAAATAACAAAAGGACAGCCAAAGGAGTAGGAGGAGAGAAGATAAGTGATGGAAACTGATCACAATATACAACCTGAATCTGCTGGAAGAAATTGGATTAAAAGTTATCACTACAACAAAACATGGAATCCCAACATCGAGACCAACAGGAGGGACAATAGTAAAAAACTGTGAAGGAGGGATATACAAGTGGACATATCAAGAAAAATCCCTAAGTGAAGATTATGTCTGGTCACTAATTACTACGGACAAACTAAAGATTACGGCCAAAGACTTTAAAATAGTAGACCCGTCAGAGTATAGAAGAGTCAGAAGCTGGAAACAGGATGATAGGTCTCCACTCCAACTGACTGCCACAATCCAAGTATAAGAAATAATGGACAATAGACAAACAGTAAGAACTTTAAGAATAATACAACACAACGTAAGAAACTGGAAGACCGAGAGAATTAACCTAAGTAATATATATCGCGAAATTGACCCTGACATTATACTAATAAACAGTCACGGTGAGACAGAAAACAACAACATAAAACTCTTTAACTATTATGTAAACCAAAGAAATAAATCGGGCGAGAAAAACGACGGAGTAGCGATAGCGGTTAAAAGAAACTTAAAATTTAAACTAATTGATGACTTCCAGGATGAATTTCTAGCAATAAAAATAAATACAACTCAAGGAGACGTAATTATTGCTACTACTTACCTATAGAAGACCTATTAAAATTGGCTAACAATAGTCATCCGATGTACATCTTAGGAGACTCTAACGCCAGACATAGGATTTTTGACAATACAAATAATAACGTCGTGGGAAACGCCCTTAATCAATTAATAAATTTAGGGAAAATCAATCATCTGGGTCCTAACTTTCCAACCTGGAGAAATCACAATACACAATCGACACCAGACAAAAATTTTACCAACAACAAAGCCTTTTTCAATTACCATATAATACAGGGACCTCTTACAGGCAGTGACCATCTGCCAATTATACTAACACTGTCAACAAGCCCCATACAGATACCAATAAAAAAGAGACTGAAAATGAGTAAAACAGACTGGGACAGCTTCAAAGATGACTTAAGTAATCACCACTCGATTAACCTACAAGGGAAAACAACAGAAGATATAGACTCAGAAATGGACAGACTGCACTCAGTAATAAAAACATCTATAACCAAACACACTCCTACTTCACACTTTAGAACATTACCCAACAACAGACTACCAGAAGAAGTTAAATTAATCCAGACCTATTACAATGAAATAAACAGGTATATGGAAAAAGACACGGCAGTAACAGATGGCTATTGTTACGAGTTGGGGATTTAGAATATAGTTTATGTCTACCCAGATCCCAACAGGTAACAACAATAAAAACAAAGACAATCGGACTATAAAAGGGTAGACAAAGGATGAGAGCTTTCGTTGTGTATAATAAAGTACCATGAATTCCTTAACAAAATAATCAGCTTCCTATAAATTACCCTTAACCATACTTAACCTAAACATTAACAGTATATACATAGTTATACAACATACAACAATTCTAAAGCATGTGGACGTGGGGGAGGCAATACAAGATTACAAATACTTAAGTGCGGAGCTGAGATGGCTGACGAGCAAGGCTGAGTATTGTAGAAGACGGTAGGTAGGTCACTGCACGTAGGTTTAGAGGATAGATGATCCTGTGGTCACTTCCCAGAGCCAAGTGCTTCTCCTCGAATTGGAGGTGACGCAACAACCAGGATAGGGAGAAGGGAAACCTCGAGGACTAAGACGAGTCATACTCGTGTCTTCGTCCCTAGATGGCGTTGCTCGTGGTGCTGGGTAGGTAGATCAGGACAATAGATGGTGTCAGAAGTGCTGGGTGGAGGGGCGTTCGTAACACACCCCCTCCAAAGACCTCCGTAGCGCGGGGCGCGAAGGAGGTGATCACCTGGTGCGTCTGGAGAGTAGCTGCTGCATTTCCACTGGAGCTCGGGACAAGGAGTCTGCAATCAGGTTGTCCACCCCCTTTATGTGCCGGACTTGTAGATTATAGGGCTGGGTGAGGAGAGCCCAGCGGAGGATTCGCTGGTTGGAGGTCTTGTTGGTTTGGATGAACGTGAGTGGGTTATGGTCGGTGAAGACTAGGGCTGTTTGTGGGCAAGACTGGAGGTAACATTCAAACTTCTTTATTGCCAACACCAGAGCCCAAGGCCTTCTCTATGGTCGAGTAGTTGGTCTGATGTTTTTTCAACTTGGCGGAGTAATATGCCACAGGGTGAAGAACATCAGTGGTTGGGTCGGGTAGGAGCACAGCCCCCACTCCGACACCACTAGCGTCGATTTGCAGATGGAAGGGCGAGGTGTAGTCAGGCTTGGAGGCAAGGAAGGCTTTGAGGCGGTGGAAAGACTGGTCGCACCTCTGGTTCCAGATGGGACCAGAACTGGTAAGGTCTGTGAGGGGTCCGGCCACGCTGGAGAAGTTACTGCAGAACCGACGGTAGTAGCCGCACATCCCCAGGAAGCGCATGAGTTCCTCGTCCTTGGAGTGGGGAAGGACAAGATGGCTCTAACGTTTGCGTCCTTGGGTCTCACCATACCATGCCCAACGATATGTCCCAGGTAAGTCACTGAGGCCCGGCCAAAAGCAGATTTAGCCAGGTTTATGGTGAATCCAGTCTCTTGCAGTCGTGCAAACAGTATCTCCAAACGCACCAGATGTTCGTCCCAGCTGTCCGACACCACCACCAGGTCATCCAGGTAGGCGAACGTCCCACCTAGGTCCTGAATTAGGAAGTTGATGGCCCTCTGGAATGTGGCCGGAGCATTAGAAAAGCCAAACGCCATAACCAAATATTGAAAAGACCAAATGGAGTTATAAATGCCGAGATTATTTTGGCCCTATCCGTGAGTCCCACTTGATAATATCCTTTCAATAAGTCCACCGTACTGATAAATTTTGCACAGCCTATGCTGTCTATTATATCTTCAATCAAAGGTAAAGGGTAGGAGTCTGAGACAGTGACCTGGTTCACTTTACGATAATCGGTACAGAAACGAAAAGTGCCATCGGGTTTTGGAATGAGAAGGCAAGGTGAAGCCCAGGGGGAGGTACTAGGCTCAGTTAAGTTATGTTTTAACAAAAAATCTACCTCCTTTTTCATAATCTCTCTTTTTTGTGGATTTAGTCGATATGCTGATTGCCTAATGGGTTGTACATCATCTGAGATTAGCTTAATATCATGTTTAAGTATATTGCAAAACCCTGGGAGGTCTGACGTGACTTTAGGAAATGTTGATAATACCTTAGTGAGATCTTTTGCTTGAGATGGATTCAGAACAGAAAATACTCATCCAAGTTGTTGAGAATGTGACGGTTAGCAGGGTTTTCTTTAGGTAGAGGGAAGTCTAAATTCTCCAATAGGTCCATGTCATCTGTCTCCGGCTCCGGCCCTGACACAAAACTGTATGCAATACAGGTTGACTTATAGCCTCTGGGATGTCTTCCTCTGACTGCCTGGAATGGTAAAAGTTTCATGAGATTAATGTGAACAAGTTGTGAATCTTTTCTGCGATCAGGAGTATGGACTATATAGTTGAGAGGAGATAGTTTATTAGCAACTATATAGGGACCAGTAAACTTGCTTTTAAGGGGAGAGCCTGGAATGGGTAGAAAGAGTAACACCTTGTCACCTGGAGAAAATGATCTTTCAACTAATTTAGGTTGGGACTTCACCATTTTTTCTTGGACTTTTTTAAGTTTGACTGAGCAATGGTTCGGACTTCAGTTAATTTGTCCCCAAAGTGTCAATGTATTGGGAAACTGTTGCGAGCTTAATAGATGGAGTGTCAAACCACTGCTCCTTTACTATTTTAAGGGGTCCCCTTATTTGTCTCCCATATAGTAACTCGAACGGGGAGAAACCCAACGACTCCTGGGGACATTCCCTGATGGCAAAGAGTAACAAGTCTATGCTTTCATCCCATTCCTTTTGGTGTTCTATACAGTATTTTTTGAGCATTGATGTACAATGGTCCACACTGAGGTCTTTCATCACCTGTTTGAAAAGATTGCTCGTAAAATTGGTGCCCTGATCGGATTGGATCTCTTTAGGAATGCCCACTGAAGTGAAAAGGTGCAAAAGATGTTTGATTACGTTTTTTGAAGTGATGCTTTTAAGGGGAAAAGCCTCAGGATAACGTGTACTGGTATCCATAACTGTGAGCAGGAATTGATTTCCCTTCTTAGTCTTTGGTAATGGGCCCACACAATCCACAACAATCTTTTCAAATGGTGTAGAAAATACTGGGATGGGCTTAATGGGAGCTGCTGGTATACTTTCATTTGGTTTTCCTACCATTTGACAAATATGACAAGATTTTAGGTATTTTGACACATCCTTCCTAAGTCCAGGCCAATAATAGTGTTGGAGGAGCTTTTATATGTTTTCAGGATTCCCAAATGTCCTGAAATACCATCATGGGCAAGGGCAATTAATGCTGGTCTGACTGAGGTGGGAATTACCACTTGATGTATTTCAGACCACGTGTCTAGATGGGCAAGCTCAGGGGGCCTATAGCCCTCATCAAAAACCCTTCATGATAATAAAAACACGGAAGGGTGTTAAAATCTTCTTACCTCAACTGCTGCATGATGAAGTTTAGCCAAAGATGGATCAGATTGTTGGGCTTAACGAGCTCATCCCTTACTAATTGTCTTATTGTACAGGATCTTCTGTGGGTAGGAAAATATTAGAGGTGGTTTTAGACGAAGAGGGCCCATTTCCTGCACACTCTGCAGACTGGGGTGACAGCACAAGATGGGAAAAGGGCATGAGGAAGGTTTTTTAAGGTCAGTGGGTGGAGTTGATAGTAAGGGAGAGTCGACTGTCTTATGTTAGGGAAAACCACCAGGATCTCCTACCAAGTCATTACCTAATAATAAATGAATGCCGCGACACAGGCATTGGGTCTTTCCTTATGGTCATTTGCACCTCCCCAGTAATCAAGGACATTGAGGTGCAATTTACAAAGGATAGGGAAGAATGGGATGAGAGATCTGAAATTAGAACACTCTCATTAGTAAATGCGGTAGATATATCGGGAATGACGTTAAATTTCAGGAGGATAGATTTGTGCTGCGCCCGTATCACGTAGTATACGAATAGGGAAAGAACGAGACCCCCTCTATGATTGAAATTTTTCCCTCATAGGTGAATGAAGAGAAGAGATCCTGATGGGGCCTTTCCACATTGGTGGTTGCTATTGGTTTGAATTTGGGATCCAGGGAACTACTTTTAGAAGTTCGACACTTTGGGTGTTTACAAGACTGGATCGTATGGCCTGGTTTTTTACAGTAAGAACAATAAAACTTGGTTGCATCAGGGGGGGGTAGGTGTGGGACCTTTCGACCTACCACCACGTTCCCAAGGTTATCATCAGAGGAGGACCTAACATGTCGGGAAGTACCACTGCCCTCTACTGCCCAGTGACTCCACCAACAAAGCGTAATGCATCAGCCAGCTCAGCAGCACGCCCTAAATTAACCCTTCCACGCTCCTCCACATGCTTCTGTACAAAGATGTGAAATGGTATCTGTTTCTTCCACTCCTCCAGGACTACCACAAATTTAACAACCTGAAATGTGGAGGTCTTGTAGCCCTAACCACTTCTTAAAAACCTGCTTTTGAGCAACTCAACAAAGGTGTGGGGAAAATGGTTTGGTTAGTTTACGGTAAAACTTCTGCCGGTATCCATCTGGCGATAGCATAAGAGGAGGATATTCTTTACGCTATCACAGTCATCAGTCCGGTCTAAACAGTTACAAACTCTACGCAGCCTTACCATATAATTTAGGAACCAACACTGACACCCACTGGTCCTTTGGCCACTCATTCTTCCCGGCTATTTTCTCAAAAGTCCTAAATGACCCGTCCATATCGGATTCATCAAACCCGGGAACAAGGGAAGAAGCAGTAGCAGGGTTAAAAGCAGCTAGTTTCTCTCTTAATGCCACTTCCTTTGATCTAAACTCCGATGTTAAGGTGACTTCTATCTCTCTTACCTGTAGTTCTTTCAGTCTAACCTCCTGCTCCAACTTGGCCTGTTCCATCATTTCCTCATGCTCCAACTTGGCCTGTTCCGACCTTCCCTCATGCTCCAACTTGTGCTCCAACTTGGCCTGTTCCAACTTTTCTTCATGCTGCAACTTGGCCTGTTCCGACTCCTGCTCCAACTCGAGTTCTGTCATTTTGATTTGGAACTCGAACCTAGCTCGTTCCAGTTCTAAGGCGTCTATTCGTTGTGTTTCTTGTTGAGGGCTAGCCAGACCTGAAGCAACTTCTGAGTGAGGAGGGGTGGTGGATAGTGGTTGAAGTTTCTTGGACATGGGCGTTAATCTGTCAACAGCGGATTCTTTTAAAACTTCATGTTGAACCAGCACTTCAATCACATGATTTTTTAACATTTCTTAGTCAGTTGCTGTGAAAATGGGATATTATAATAGTTGGCTATTTCTTTCCATTCTTTCTTCAGGATATTAACACGTAATTTAGCTACGGAAGGATTTTCAATAAAATCCTGGAGATCAAAACCTGAGGTGGCCATTGTTAAGAAAAAATAGGATAAATTAACTAATGGTCCAAAGATAAGATAAGTGGATAACCCTAGAAAATATCACGGCAGTGGATAACAGAAAGTCGAAAACTAACCAAGTTATACCTAGGAAATTACACTTATGATTATTGTTCTTCTGAGAAGATCCTTAGATAAGGATAAGAGACTTGAAAGAGGTAGGGCGTATTACGGCATTAATATAAAGATCCGGATTAACAACCCTGATAAATGGTATGATTGACCCTGAATGAGATAATGAGAAGAACAATAATTGAGGCTTTATAATTATGGGGTCCTGGTAGAGCGGGCGTCCCAAGATATCACTTCACCGTAAACTAGTGACTATGGAACAGCCTACTCTGGAGTGAGGTACGGCATTAAACAGATCCGGATTCTTCCCTACACTCGATAAGACTTACTACACAACTGCCACGTGTAATAACAGGTAAGCCTTATGACACTTGGAACCTAATATCCTACGTCTGTCACTCTTACTGTACGATAATACCAATATATGCAAACACATATGAAGGAAACTTTAAACCACCGTAAAGCAATTGTGAACAGAAGTGACTGGGAGGAATAATTAACACTGAGTAACAAGGAGGAAGGAATATGGTACTTAAGGTCGTGTCCTGTCACGGTCGCCATTTGTTACGAGTTGGGGATTTAGAATATAGTTATACGTCTACCCAGATCCCAACAGGTAACAACAATAAAAACAAAGACAATCGGACTATAAAAGGGTAGACAAAGGATGCGAGTTTTCGTTGTATATATAGAGTACCATAAATCCCTTAACAAAATATTCAGCTTATAAATTACCCCTTAACCAAACTTAACCTAAACATTAACAGTATATACATATTAATACAACATAAACAATCGTGAAGCAAGGTGGAGGTGGGAGAGGCAATACAAGATTACAAATACTTAAGTGAGGAGCTGAGATGGCTGACGAGTAAGGCTGGGTATTGTAGAAGACGGTAGGTAGTCACTGTGCCGTAGGTTTAGAGGATAGATGATCCTGTGGTCACTTCCCAGAGCCAAGTGCTCTCTCCTCGAATTGAAGCTCACAAAGAAGACTTGGAGGAAGTGACGCAACAACCAGGATATGGAGAAGGGAAACCCCGGAGTGGTAACTAAGACGAGTCATACTCGTGTCTCGTCCCTAGATGGCGCTTGCTCGTGGTGCTGTAGGTAGATCAGACAATAGATGGCGTGCTTCGTAGTGCTGGGTGGAGGGGTTCGTAACACTATATACGACACAGATAGCACTACAGATAAAATTAAGAGACGCATGTATGAAGCAAACAATAAAAATGGAATGATATTATAATGGTGGCTATATGACTAAAGACACAAAACATTTTTGGACTCCATAAACAAGATGAGGTAAAGCAAGCACAAATAAGCAAAACACCACATTAAAGACCAAAATGGAACAAAATTGCACGAGGAAAATGAACAAGAGTCAGCATTCAAAAGGGAATGGGTAAAAGTTTTTAAAAATATCAGATGAGGAAAAATGAAGATTTTGATAGTGAACACGAAGAAAGGATAGAAGAAGAATGGGAAGACAAATACATAGAATCACCCCAAGGCAATATATATAGACTATAACTTATTACCTAATAATCAAATAATAACCATGGGAGAAATGATGCACTGTCTGAGGAAATTCCATGAAAAGCCCCTGGGCTCACAGGTATTACACGAAATATGATCATGAATCTACCTGAAACATTTTAAATACACTATTAACATTTATAACGCATGCTTAATAACTGGTTACTTTCCAGACAAACTAAAAATATACAAAATGATATTTATTCCTAAAGAGGGTGTGACAATAAGGAAATATTAAAACTACAGTACAATATCTTTATTAGAAATTACCGGGAAACTATTGGAAAATATTAAATTCAAGACTTATAGCCTTTTAACACAACATGGGAAAACTAACAACAGACAACATGGATTTATGCCCAATAGAAATACCCTAACTGCAATAGCTATAATAACGGAAATAATTGCAATAGAAAAAAGCAAGGGTAACCAGATCAATATAATTTTAAGGGATGTTTCTAAGGCTTTTGATAAAGTTGGGCATTTAGGCTTGAAATATAAAATATTAAAACTGGGACTTAACGAATACATGCTAAGAATATTGTGTAACTATTTAGATGATAGGAGAGCACAAATTCAAATTGGAAACTTTTAGGAACTATGTTTAATCTTGAGAGTGGAGTACCTCAAGGAGGATGCCTTTCTCCAACACTATATACAATTTATACTTCAGACACACCTCAACCTACCCCCTTTAGTGAATATGTAATGTTTGCTGATGATATTACTCAAATAGGTATCATACCCAGGAAAATCAACTCAATTTATGGCACTCTACACGGTAAGAGCGATAAAAACATAAATGATTTTGAGAAAAAATGGAAAATCAGGACAAATAAGAACAAATTCAAGATAATACCAATAGCCAAGATTAAAACAAGTCCAGTAATAGTCGACCAGGAACTATACCCATACGACACTGAAGGTAGGATGCTTGGATTAAAACTAACAAAAAGAGGATATATAACATACTTAAAAGATAAAGAACGACAGGCAAGAATAAGATTATCAAAAATAAAACGCTTTAAGAACCTTAGCATTAATAACAAAAGAAAGATTTATATTGCCCTTGTCAAATCAATTATGGACTACCCACCCATCCCATTGAACACCCTTAGTAAAACGTGCATTAAAAGGTTACAAACAGTACAAAATATAGCCCTCAGATTTATATATATAACATAAAATATACAGACCACATCAATAATGAACAGCTACACAAGAGAGCAAACCTCTTAGCAATCAATGTAGATATACACAACAAAGCTGTAAATATTTGGAAAAAAGTGACTGAACTTAACACAGAAACATATCAAAACTGGAAAAATAATATAGACAGGAAGAAGTAATTGAACCACCTCCTGCCTCAATATACACATTTCTACATAAAACATTACTAGAGGAAAAGATGAGAGTGACCAACCAGCTCCACTAAGAACCTGGCATACAGTGTACCTTTAGACTAACACAACTAACACTTAACTAACACCAAAAAAAAATGTACCCTCCCAGTTACACAAGGACCTGGGCTCACTAACTCCAACAATAACAAAAATAATAATAATAAGCAGCATTATATAAATAAACCAATATTAATACAAAGGTCTGACGACCCAAGGAGCAGAACAAAGACAAAACACCAATAAGAAAGATGAAGCGATCTGGTTGAGCCCAGATTCTTTCTACTCCTACTGTATTTCAGTTTCACCACCTTTTTCTTCAATTCCTAATAATCTTCTTTCACCTCTTAACTAATGACTTCGTATCGTATCGTACTATCTAGCCTAAACTGTTTAGCCTGACGTAGAGTTTTTAATAAATCTGGTGATATGGAACCACACACAACCCCCTTAACCTGGGATAATGCAATCAAATGGATAATTGCTAACTATTCTCAGAGATAATGCAATCAAATGGTTGTTGGGGCTGCCCCGGACCCCTGTGTTAGATACTGTATTTGGTCATGATGAATTGGTTATTAGACTATAAGAAATCCTCTTCCTTCTTGTATTGGCAAGGGGAGTTTGCTTTAACTTAGGTATGCTAGCCTAAGTAAAAATAGATGCCCCTTCCTTATTGGTGTTGTCGATGGCACAGCACAGCACAGCACCGTGCCTATGACGAAATCAACTTCATTAAACTCAACTCATACTTCAAATGCACCAAGAGAACTTGCACACCCGAATGGGAGACCGTCAGAGTGGGAGACGGTCGTGAAAGCGTCAACCTTGTACGCTGGATGGAACTATTTCACTACAGTAAGGGGTAGGGGCACCTCGGTCATATTATACAACACACCAAAGAAGTTCCACACCCGCATGGAAGACCGTCAGAGTCAATCGGGGGTCGATTTAATAGCATACTACAGAAACTTGCACACCCGAATGGGAGACCGTCAACGTCAATCGGGGGTCGATTTAATAGCATACTACAGAAACTTGCACACCCGAATGGGAGACCGTCAAAGTCAATCGGGGGTCGATTTAATAGCATACTACAGAAACTTGCACACCCGAATGGGAGACCGTCAAAGTCAATCGGGGGTCGATTTAATAGCATACTACAGAAACTTGCACACCCGAATGGGAGACCGTCAAAGTCAATCGGGGATCGATTTGATAGCATACCACAGAAACTTGCACACCCGAATGGGAGACCGTCAAAGTCAATCGGGGTCGATTTAATAGCATACTACAGAAACTTGCACACCCGAATGGGACACCGTCAAAGTCAATCGGGGGTCGATTTGATAGCATACTACAGAAACTTGCACACCCGAATGGGAGACCGTCAAAGTCAATCGGGGATCGATTTGATAGCATACCACAGAAACTTGCACACCCGAATGGGAGACCGTCAAAGTCAATCGGGGGTCGATTTAATAGCATACTACAGACACTTGCACGCCCGAATGGGAGACAGTCAAAGTCAATCGGGGGTCGATTTAATAGCATACTACAGATACTTGCACACTCGAATGGGAGACCGTCAAAGTCAATCGGGGGTCGATTTAATAGCATACTACAGAAACTTGCACACCCGAATGGGAGACCGTCAAAGTCAATCGGGGGTCGATTTAATAGCATACTACAGAAACTTGCACACCTGAATGGGAGACCGTGAAAGTCAATCGGGGGTCGATTTGATAGCATACTACAGAAACTTGCACACCCGAATGGGAGACAGTCAAAGTCAATCGGGGGTCGATTTAATAGCATACTACAGAAACTTGCACACCCGAATGGGAGACAGTCAAAGTCAATCGGGGGTCGATTTGATAGCATACTACAGAAAAGTTCCACACCCGCATGGGAGACCGTCAAAGTGAATCGGGGGTCGATTTGATAGCATACTACAGAGAACTTGCACACCCGAATGGGAGACCGTCAAAGTCAATCGGGGGTCGATTTGATAGCATACTACAGAGAACTTGCACACCCGAATGGGAGACAGTCAAAGTCAATCGGGGGTCGATTTAATAGCATACTACAGAAACTTGCACACCCGAATGGGAGACCGTCAAAGTCAATCGGGGGTCGATTTGATAGCATACTACAGAAACTTGCACACCCGAATGGGAGACCGTCAAAGTCAATCGGGGGTCGATTTGATAGCATACTACAGAAACTTGCACACCCGAATGGGAGACAGTGAAAGTCAATCGGGGGTCGATTTAATAGCATACTACAGAAACTTGCACACCCGAATGGGAGACAGTGAAAGTCAATCGGGGGTCGATTTAATAGCATACTACAGAAACTTGCACACCCGAATGGGAGACCGTCAAAGTCAATCGGGGGTCGATTTAATTGCATACTACAGAAAACTTGCACAAATGGGAGGTCAATCGGGGTCAGAAACTTGCACACCCGAATGGGAGACCGTCAAAGTCAATCGGGGTCGATTTAATAGCATACTACAGAAACTTGCACCGAATGGGAGAAGTCAATCGGGGTCGATTTGATAGCATACTACAGAAACTTCGAAGTCGATTTGATAGCATACTACAGAAACTTGCACACCCGAATGGGAGCCAGTCAAAGTCAATCGTCGATTAATAGCATACTACAGAAACTTCGAATGGGAGATCGAGGGTCGATTTAATAGCATACTATACAAAATGATCCGAGAATGTGCACACACCGAGTGGGAGAGTGATGAAAGCGTCCGCCCTTGTACACTGGATGGCACTATTTCACTATAGTAAGGGTAGGGCACCTCGGTCATATTATACAACATACCAGAGAAGTTCCACACCCGCATGGGAGACCGTCAAAGTGAATCGGGGTCGATTTGATAGCATACTACAGAGAACTTGCACACCCGAATGGGAGACCGTCAAAGGGTCGATTTGATAGCATACTACAGAGAACTTGCACACCGAATGGGAGACAGTCAAAGTCAATCGGGTCGATTTAATAGCATACTACAGAAACTTGCACACCCGAATGGGAGACCGTCAAAGTCAATCGGGGTCGATTTGATAGCATACTACAGAAACTTGCACACCCGAATGGGAGACCGTCAAAGTCAATCGGGGTCGATTTGATAGCATACAGAAACTTGCACATGGGAGACAGTGAAAGTCAATCGGGGTCGATTTAATAGCATACTACAGAAACTTGCACACCCGAATGGGAGACCGTCAAAGTCAATCGGGGGTCGATTTAATAGCATACTACAGAAACTTGCACACCCGAATGGGAGACCGTCAAAGTCAATCGGGGTCGATTTGATAGCATACTACAGAAACTTGCACACCCGAATGGGAGACAGTCAAAGTCAATCGGGGGTCGATTTAATAGCATACTACAGAAACTTGCACACCCGAATGGGAGACCGTCAAAGTCAATCGGGGGTCGAGCATACTTTACAAAATGATCCGAGAATCTGCACACACACCGAGTGGGAGACGGTGATGAAACGTCCGCCCTTATATGTTCGATTGCACTATTTCACTATATTAAGGGGAGAGGGTGCCTTCGCACACATATTCGGTGTGAAATATCTTCCGCCCCCCAGCGGAGCGCTTCGGCGCCTCTGCGAAGCAAAGCGCGGCATTCAAAAACAACAACCAAAATTGCCGTCGCTTTCCCTTCCCTGCCCTGCAATGGCTGTGAAAGCAGCAGAGAAGAAGAGAGAGAGAAAATAGTCTCATGGGGTCAGAGGAATGGCAGGAGCGATCTATGAATTTCACTAGCCAGGCCTGTTCCCCAATTGAATATTATTACTCTCGCGACACGTCGCCACCACGTTTCCGCGACAGCAGCAGCATCATGATGTTGCGTCTGCTGTAAGTCCGGAACCGGCTATTCGGCTGTTCATGAACAAATGGGTTTTAACCTTGCCTAACAAAACGATCAAAACAATCCCACTCTCGAGGTGCGGTACGTGACTGTCCTATCGTCCGCCTCTTGTATGCTGGATTGCATCATTTCAAATTATATATTAAGGGAGAGGGTGCTTTCTGGCTAATACCTATTCGGTGTGGAATATCTTCCGCCCCCAGCGGAGCGCTTCGGCGCTCTGGCGCAAAGCGCCGTGATTCAAAACAACAACCAAAGTTGCCGCCGCTTCCCTTCCCTGCCCTGCAATGCATACAGCAGCAGAAGAAGAGAGAGAGAAAAATAGTCTCATGGGTCAGAGGAATGGCAGTGGAGCCATCTATGAATTTCACTAGCCAGGTCTGTTCCCAATTGAACATTATTACTCTTCGGCGCACGTCGCCACCACGGTTTCCGCGACAGCAGCAGCATCATGATGTTGCGTCTATTGTGGGTCCGAACTGGTTATTCGGCTGTTCGCAACAGTCGGTTTTAACCTTGCCTAACAAACGATCAAACAACTTCCACTCGAGGCGGTATCGGTGATCGTCCTATCGTCCGGCCTCTTATGCTGGATTGCACTATTTCACTATATATTAAGGGAGAGGGTGCTCTTCACATGTCTATTCGGTGTGGAACATCTTCCCACTTCAGCCGAGCTTTCGGCGCTCTGCTAAGCAAAAGCGCGGTATCTGCAAAAACAACCAAAGTTGTTGCCGCTTTCCTTCCCTGCCCTGCAATGGCTGGAGCAGCAGCAGCAGCAGAAGAAGAAGAAGAGAGAGAGAGAGAAAATAGTCTCATGGGGTCAGAGGAATGGCAGTGGAGCGCGATCTATGAATTTCACTAGCCAGGTCTGTCTCCCAATTGAACATTATTACTCTCTCGGCGCGCACGTCGCCACCACGGTTTCCGCGACAGCAGCAGCATCATGATGTTGCGTCTATTGTAAGTCCGGAACCGGGTTATTCGGCTGTTCGCGAACAGTCAGGTTTTAACCTTGCCTAACAAACGATCAAACAACTTCCGCTCTCGAGGTGCGGTACGGTGACTGTCCTATCGTCCGCTCTTGTATGCTGGATTGCACTATTTCACTATATTAAGGGGAGAGGGTGCCTTCACACACATATTCGATGTGAAATATCTTCCGCCCCCCAGCGGAGCGCTTCGGCGCCTCTGCGAAGCAAAACGCGGCATTCAAAAACAACAACCAAAATTGCCGTCGATTTCCTCTCCCTGCCCTGCAATGGCTGGAGCAGAAGGAGAGCGAGAGAGAGAATAGTCTCATTGGGTCAGAGGAATGGCAGTGGAGCGGGCTAATGGCGAGTAGGCTCGCGATCTATCAATTACACTAGCCAGGTCGCTCTCCCTATTGAACATTATTACTCTCTCACGTCGCCACTGCGGTTTCCGCGACAGCAGCAGCATCATCATGATGTTGCATCCACCAATTAGTCCGGAACCGGGTTATTCGGCTGTCTGCGAACAGTCCGGTTTTAACCTTACCCAACATCCACTCTCGAGGTGCGGTACGGTGAATGTCCTATCGTCCGACCTTGTATGCTGGATTGCACTATTTCACTATATTAAGGGGAGAGGGTGCCTTCACACACATATTCGGTGTGAAATATCTTCCGCCCCCCAGCGGAGCGCTTCGGCGCCTCTGCGAAGCAAAGCGCGGCATTCAAAAACAACAACCAAAATTGCCGTCGCTTCCCTGCCCTGCAATGGCTGGAGCAGAAGGAGAGAGAGAGAGAGAGATTTTAGTCTCATTGGATCAGAGGAATGGCAGTGGAGCGGGCTTATGGCGAGTAGGCTCGCGCTCTATCAATTACACTTGCCAGGTCTCTCTTCCGTTTGGACATTATTTACTCCGTCTCTCTCTCTCTCTCTCTCGGCGCACACGTCGCCACCCTACTAGTTTCCGTCACAGCATATGCTGCGGCCTTTCAGTCCGGAACGGGGCTCCCCTTCGCCTTGCTGTCTGCCCAACTTAGCGGACTTGCGTTGGCTGATCACCCCGTCTTCGCGTCTGTGCCGGCCTTCAATGCAGCGCCCAACCGTCTCTTGACCGAGATTCATTGCACTATTCCACGCGCAAACGGCTACCCTAAATGTGCATAGACAACGCTCATGGTTCAACACGACCAGGGCGCAGTCTGGGAGCCGAGTATACTAAAAAGAGAGTTTAGCAGCCAAAACTCGTCAAAGCACACGTTGGGTTACCCCATCACCTAACAACGATGATGGCGGTTCCCACCCGTGAAATACACAACCTAACCAATATTGGGCGACGATGGCGCTCATGAGCCCACGTCCCCACAAACAGTAAGAGAAAGAGAGAGAGGAGGAGATGGGCCAATGTCTTATGCCTCGCTGGGGCAAAGAGAAGAGAAGAGGAGCGGATAAGGGAGGAGATTGGCCAACGTGCGGTCCCTCGCCCAATGTCGGCTGCCTCGCTGGAGCTGGGTAAAGAGGAGAGGAGCGGATAAGGGAGGAGATTGGCACACACGGTGGCGCTGCCGGCGCCGAGGATAGCGAGAGAAGGTGCAGTTTGATCTGATCATCTGGTTTGCTATTTCTCTAAGGCCAACGTGCGGTCCCTCGCCCAATGTCGGCTGCCTCGCTGGGGCAAAGAGAAGAGGAGAGGATAAGGGAGGAGATTGGCACACACGGTGGCGCTGCCGGCGCCGAGGATAGCGAGAGAAGGTGCAGTTTGATCTGATCATCTGGTTTGCTATTTCTCTAAGGCCAACGTGCGGTCCCTCGCCCAATGTCTTCTGCCTCGCTGGGGCAAAGAGAAGAGGAGCGGATAAGGGAGGAGATTCGCCAACGTGCGGTCCCTCGCCCAATGTCGGCTGCCTCGCTGGAGCTGGGGCAAAGAGGAGCGGATAAGGGAGGAGATTGGCACACACGGTGGCGCTGCCGGCGCCGAGGATAGCAAGAGAAGGTGCAGTTAGATCTGATCATCTGGTTTGCTATTTCTCTAAGGCCAACGTGCGGTCCCTCGCCCAATGTCTTCTGCCTCTCTCTCAATCTCTCTCACTATTTTGGCCGCCGTGATAGGCGCCGCCAACAGCAGCAGCTACCTGGTTGATCCTGCCAGTAGTCATATGCTTGTCTCAAAGATTAAGCCATGCATGTGTAAGTACAAGCCGATTTAAGGCGAAACCGCGAATGGCTCATTAAATCAGCTATGTTTCATTGGATCTGTAAACCCACTTACTTGGATAACTGTGGCAATTCTAGAGCTAATACATGCAATTGGTCTCTGACCGCAAGGGAAGAGCGCTTTTATTAGTTCAAAACTGGTCGGGCCCCGGTCCGTAACCCACCTGTGGTGAATCTGAATAACTTCGGGCTGAGCGCACGGTCTCCGCACCGGCGCCGCTTCTTTCAAGTGTCTGCCTTATCAGCTTTCGATTGTAGGTTATGCGCCTACAATGGCTATAACGGGTAACGGGGAATCAGGGTTCGATTCCGGAGAGGGAGCCTGAGAAACGCCTACCACATCTAAGGAAGGCAGCAGGCACGCAAATTACCCACTCCCGGCACGGGGAGGTAGTGACGAAAAATAACGATGTGAGTCTCATCCGAGGCCCTCGAATCGGAATGAGTACACTTTAAATCCTTTAACGAGTATCCATTGGAGGCAAGTCTGGTGCCAGCAGCGCGGTAATTCCAGCTCCAATAGCGTATATTAAAGTTGTTTGCGGTTAAAAAGCTCGTAGTTGGATCTCAGTTCCGGACTGACGGTGCACCGCCCGGTGTTTACTGTCACGCTCGAACAACCGCCGCTCGCAGGATGCTCTTTGTCGAGTGTCGAGTGGCCGGAGAGTTTACTTTGAAAAATTAGAGTGCTCAGAGCAGGCTATTTGAATGGCCCGAATGGTGATGCATGGAATAATGGAATAGGACCTCGGTTCTATTTTGTTGGTTTTCGGAACCAGAGGTAATGACTAATCGGAACAGGCGGGGCATTCGTATTGCGACGCTAGAGGTGAAATTCTTGGACCGTCGCAAGACGAACTACTGCAAGCATTTGCCAAGGATGTTTTCATTAATCAAGAACGAAAGTTAGAGGTTCGAAGGCGATCAGATACCGCCTAGTTCTAACCATAAACGATGCCAACTAGCGATCCGCCGGCGTTATTCCCATGACCCGGCAGCTTCCGAAACCAAAGTCTTTGGGTTCCGGGAAAAGTTGCAAAGCTGAAACTTAAAGGAATTGACGGAAGGGCACCACCAGGAGTGGAGCCTGCGGCTTAATTGACTCAACACGGAAACCTCACCAGGCCCAGACACCGGAAGGATTGACAGATTGAGAGCTCTTTCTCGATTCGGTGGGTGGTGGTGCATGGCCGTTCTTAGTTGGTGGAGCGATTTGTCTGGTTAATTCCGATAACGAACGAGACTCTGGCCTACTAAGTAGTCGACGGATCTCCAGAAAATGGTGTCCAGTTCGCAACTTCTTCTTAGAGGGATAAGCGGCAATTCTAGCCGCACGAGATTGAGCAATAACAGGTCTGTGATGCCCTTAGATGTTCTGGGCGCACGCGCTACACTGAAGGGATCAACGAGTTTTCCCTCCGAGAGGAGCGGGTAACCCGTTCAAAGCCTTTCTTGATAGGGATTGGGGCTTGCAATTGTTTCCCATGAACGAGAATTCCCAGTAAGTGCAAGTCATCAGCTTGCGCTGACTACGCCCCTGCCCTTTGTACACACCGCCCGTCGCTACTACCGATTGAATGATTTAGTGAGGCCTTCGGACTGGCGCTCTTGGATTGTCGGCCCCGTTGCCCGCGAGGGTTTTCTGGGGTCGTCGCCTCGAGCTGACGGAAAGATGTCCAAACTTGATCATTTAGAGGAAGTAAAAGTCGTAACAAGGTTTCCGTAGGTGAACCTGCGGAAGGATCATTAACAGAGAGAAAGAGAACGGGGCGCTCTTAAAACTACTACTACTACTCTCCTGATTTGGGCGGTCTCGGCCTCTGCTCTGGCAACTCCAGCAGCCGGAAGAGACAATCCCGCCCCTCAAGACTAAAATAGGTACCACCACGCTGTAGGTGGACCCTGGCTTACTCGGGCGCAGAGCGCCAAGATCGAGGAGGACGGACGTGGGCTTGGATCTGCCGCCCGTCTGCTCTCTTACCGCTTAATAAGCCTTGACCCAAAAAGAGAAATTCATGTCAAACAACAGCCGTCCGCCAAACCCAAACCACAAACTTGGGCTATGTCTGTCAAACCCTTTCATTGAGACTCACCAGATGGTTAGTCGCGAAAAGACCAAATGGCAAATACACAACTCTAACGGGATCACTACCGTGGTCGATGAAGACCGCGAGCAAACCGCGTATCGGTATGTGAATCGCAAGAATACCAGATACATCGACAAGTTGAACGTGATACGGGTGGCGGCAGCCATATGAGTTTGTCGCCGCCATAATTTACGAGGTCGGAAATATACATCCATCGGTTAAGCGCGAAGTTCGGGTGCCTGCTGACTACCCCCTGACACGCAGGGTAACCCGAACCGAGCTTCCGCCTTGGGGTTTAATCGCCCGCGCCTTGCGCGAGGCGTGCCCTTAAAAACAAGCAAGCCTATCACTAGCAAGTCCATGGACTTGGCGCACCCACATTCAACCACAACAAAGCGACAGTTGTCGCCCTCGCAAATAACTGGAGGCGGCGCTCTTTTGCCTGCTGTCCACAGAGACACGAATGGCCGTCGGCCGCTCATGGCTGATGCTGCACATGTTCTAAGAGGCACTCCATCCCACGAAGAGGAAACGAAACCGGGTCGGATATCTTTTAAGTAAGCCCCGCCGGAATTTCGTCCATCACCTCGAAAAGAGTGCTTGGCATGCATTGCAGTGGAACCTAAATTGATGAGTGCGCCTGGGCCCGCAGTCTACCATGTAGTGGTGCAGGCAGAGAGATGAGAATGCTTGGGTGACGCCGTGCTCTTCCTCACGCGCTCCTCCACCCTCTCCCACGGTCAGACGCGGTGTGGGCGTTCTCTTTGAGAGTTCGCCACGAGTCCACGTCTATCTCATGACTGGGAGGGAGGCAGGGGAGTTCTCTCTAAACGCGTTAAAGACGGTGTTGCGCCTCATAACGGCGCTCGCCGGGATAGAGCACTAGTTCTGCAGCCGGAAAGGCCGCTCACGCCAATTAATACTGCGACT
>NW_024717634.1:0-7296 GCF_018991925.1 Homarus americanus | reverse complement strand
AATCCACCAAAAATGAACACTATAACTTCAACAAACAGCAAACAAAATGATTTACCACAAAAGTTTGTGTTCATCAAGAAATAAAATTATTTATCATAATGCCTAGTGCCAAGTAACTAGAAAATCCATTCACAATAACATTCTATGCCTCCCGACAAATAAATCTGCCTACCAAGACATTGTTATTTACTGCATGTAAATGAACACATTTCCCGATAAAATCCTGGGGCAGGTAACAATTAAATAATTCTACAATAAGGTCTTGCAGTATCCAACTTGTAAACTTATTCAATACACGACTCTACTGTAGGTCAGCCTGTAGGTAACTCATCTACTGCAGGGCCCTGGATCATCCAATAAGTATTTTTTTTTTTCAAGTGTATTTGCATGGGCCACGAGATACCAAATTATACAACTCGCGTGAGATTAAAACTAAATAATCTTACTGTGAACTTTTGATAATCCAATGATATTCTCTACATTGGAGCACATTGGTACATTTTTCCAAAACGTATATAATGTCAAACTTACCAAATGCCAAATGTGTTGAACAGGGCCCAGTCTAGCAAATTTTAAGTATTGGTTATATAAAGGTACAAGGTATTTTTAGGACTCAGTTAACTTTATGTTATAATTACCCTAAATATTTGCTCCATTTTATGTCACCTACCGAAAGTTTCAACATCTGTGTCTGGACACAAGAACTGCACTGGCAAGTTTATTTAGGAGATGACATCTGGCTCTATTGTTATTAATTGTTATCAATATTTCAGATTTCAAGAACTGTTTATATATCAAATGCTGGTGAACCCTAGATACTAACTACAAAGCTGTATAAAAATATAATGAGGTGTTATTATATAAGATAAGAATTGAAAAAGGCAAGTGTCCATGACACAGTGCTATATGATACTGCATCAGCCAAGAACATAATACCGCATGACCGTGTGTTAACGAAACACAGAGGGTGACATTTTCCTGGATCAAATAAAAACACAAGCTCACCTAAATATGGGTCAACCAATAACATTAGTGTGCCAACCGAGAAGGAAATACCACGGGATCCTGTATAAACCAAAAAATGTTTCGTGTAATTGTGTGTTAACCAAGGACATGTTTAATCTGTGATTTTGCAAGAACATATTGCCGCATGATCCCGTATTAAACAAGAACAAATTGCTGCATGATTCCATATTAACCAAGAAGACATTCACGTATTATTCCATATTAACTAATAGCATAGTGCCGCATGATAACGCATTAATCGAGAACATGTTACAACATGTGACTGTCCTAACCAAGTACTGGTGGCTCCACCTGGGCGTTTACCACCTAGCATTGCCAATCCTCTCTCTCCCTGAGGTCTCTAAACCCCAAACACTGAACTCTGAATTCGAAAATTCGCCCAGTGAGAGGGAGGGAGGGGAGGGGTCTGTCGGGGAAGGTGTCTGTAGTGGACGTCTCCCTACAACTGCGTAGCCGCATTCCAATGCCACAGTATCCTAGCAACCAGCCACCTGCTACGTCTTCCCTAGCAACCAAACGAGCGGCCCAGGGGTCACCAGATGCCACAGTATCCTAGCAACCAGCCACGTCTTCCCAGCAAAGGAGTCAAGAACCGGGACTTCCACGGGTTTACTTCCGGCCTGTATATAAGCTCTGTCTCTCCATTGAGATTCATTCTACTCTACGTTCCTGAACACGCAACACCTCCTCCAAGCAAGCTCCTCGCTGTCCAGCTCTCATTCAACCTGGAGGCCAGCAACAGGCAACATCTTCTCTAACGAAGCTCCTGCACATCTACCTTCAACACGCTACTCACCGAACGTGTCTACTTAGAAGCCTCACCACACGGCATCTCCAGCACCAGACTGTCTACCATATAACTTATATTATATAAGAAAACCACCACCTTAGAGTTTCCATCCATCCTGAGTGCTAGACAACATAATATCACGAAACCCTACATGTCTCTCTTTGGGAAGTGGGGGGGGGTGTTCTGGGAGTAAGAAGGGAAAGTGTACAGTATCTCATTTTGGAGAGCAAACCACATAGTCTGTTGTGTCAAACTGTGAAGTTAAATGGCTAAAAAAAAATATTATTATTATTATTATTATTATTATTATTATTATTATTATTATTATTATTATTATTATTATTATTATTATTATTATTATTATTATTATTATTATTATTATTATTATTATTTTATTATTATTATTATTATTATTATTATTATTATTATTATTATTATTATTATTATTATTAGTAGTAGTAGTAGTAGTATTATTATAATTATTATTAAATGTACAATTTATGGTGCAAAGCGACATAACAGTTACCAAAGCGTCTTAAATAATAAAGTTACTTCTATGTTGTGCACGGAAGGAAGCCTTCGATTCCCCACTCCATCCTTGTCTCCACAACCCAACTCCTACACTGGGTTGCTGGTAGACGAAATACTGCAGACAATTTTCAGAGTAAGATACAGTACTGTAATGCTGTGTCCTCTCATTTCGATGAGGCAATTATGAGGAGAATACAAATACAAGACATTGATACCTAGTACTTCAAACAACAGCCATGAGAGTATAAAGTAAAATCATATTTGTCAGATAATCTATTATCTGGTTACTATATGGCATAGGCAGACTCACGTCAGATGGTATACGGACATTGGGCCACAGAAAGACTACTACCCCGACACACCCCTCATCTCCCCCTCCTGCTTTCTAGTTAATGCTTCGAATTCACACTTCTGAGTTCGGGGTTAACACCTCAGGGAGAGAAATAATTGGCAATTCTAAGTGGTTAACACAGGACTAGAGCCAACTGTACATATTGCCGCATGATCCCGTTTTAACGGAGTACATATTACCACATGATCCCGTATTAACGAAGTGGGTATTACAGCATGATCCCGTATTAACCATAAAGAACAGTACTACATGATCCCATACTAACCAAGAATCAAACAAATTGCCATCAGCATGTTTAAGTGTTGGCAACCACAGTCCTCCATTAAACGAATTTCGGACTCTTTTTACCAATCCTTTCAAATATTTGTATTCTTCGGACCCAGCTTTTAATTTAACAGAGGCACTGCAGTCTCTGGTCCTCATACCTTGTATATATATATATATATATATATATATATATATATATATATATATATATATATATATATATATATATATATATATATATATATATATACTTCATTTTAGTCCAAATATCCATGAGCTTTGAACATATAATCAACAACCTCACCGGGACTCGAACCCTCGGCGTACTGTGTGGGACAGGGAGGTACGACTATACCACAAGGACACTAAAAGCAGTTCTAGACTATGTTATATTTCACACAAAGTCTGTTCATCGAGCTGATGGCGCCGTGAACCTCCCAGTAACGTTCCCTGGTCACCAGTAGGTCGAGGGTTCGAGTCCTGGCTGGTGAGGTTGTTGATTATATGTTCAAAGTCCGCGTGTTTAATGGACTAAAAATGAAGTATATGTGGTACCTCGTGTTTCATACCAACTGGATTCGGTAAATGCTACTGACATCATATAAGCGGCTGCGGGCAGTTCCCAGTGGGAGGTTCCGCCATCAGCTCGATGAACAGGCTTTGTGTGAAAATATAACATAGTCTAGAACTGCTTTTAGTGTCCTTGTGGTATAGTGGTACCCTTCCTGGTCCCGATAGGTGGGGTTCGAGTCCTGGCTGGTAAGGTTGTTGATTACATATATATATATATATATATATATATATATATATATATATATATATATATTATATTTCCTTTATGTTTTTCCTTATTAAATGCTTTTTTTAATAAACAAAACATTGAATTGTATCTCTGCCCTTTTACCCAAAATTCTTGGATTAATTATTGATTCTCTTAATTTCTCTTCTTTATTTCAGATAACCTACATTCTGTTCTCTTTTTTTTTATTTAGAATAATACTTGATAAAACTTTGCAGGCATTGCTTCTTAATAATTATTCTCAAGTGAAATACTCTAACACTGCTGTTCTTAAAACATTCTTTCCATTGATAGACACTTGGAAATAATTCTAAAGCGAAATCGTATTCAAGAAAATTGCCTTCTGTCTGTGGCATCAGAATTCTTCCTTCGAACAGCACTGGCACTTCAATAAAATATTTGAACCTTCCCTTAAAAAAATATTTCGTAATTTTGTTTCCTGTGTTGGTTGATTGTGCTGAATACTGATATATAAGTTAAGCAAAGTAATAATATATTTTACTAACATAATATTGTTATGAATGGAGTAATGCACAGTAATGCATTGCGTTATGCAAATGTTGTATACTTGTTACCCTCTCCTTATGTATGTAAAATATTTTGTATAATTATTTTTTAGCAAAATTGTTACTTGATACCTGAAAATTTTCTAAATGTATGTATGTATGCTTAACTATACGTAATGCAAATAAATTAGTAGTAGAAATTATAGGTAGAATATTTAGTTGCAGGATGTAAAGTGAGGATGATAGGTAACATGGCCGATTAGTTTATTTCACTTTGTATTATATTCTTAGGGGGAATACTCTCAAAACACCATTTTCAGGGTTGCAGCTGTTTGTTAGTTAACTGAATGACATGGACACATTAATAATTAATAAATATATATTGACGTTACTAGACAATGACCCTAGGACACAAACATGAAAGGATACACTTTCCACCGTAAGTAATTCACCCTTGGAACGCTCTGACAATGACTCACGTGTGACCTGAGGGAGGCCCTGCAGCTGGAGGATATTTGCAAGTGCTGCTGAAGAGAGTGTTGGACTATGTCTCCTGTGGGAGACTCTTCTAGCTGGAGACTCAGTGCTGGGAGTGAGGAGGGAAGTCTCCCTCCCGACCTTGACTAGTGACTCCTGTCTTCTTCTGAGTACTGTCTCTCCCTGGCTGTCTCCGTCTGTTTCTGTCTCTGAGAAGGAGCTGTCAGCCCCTTCCCTGTTCTAATAATAATACGAAGGCTTATGTCGCATGGAAGGAGATGCAGGGCCTTAAATTGGCGGTCACTAGCCGGAAGATGTCGTCACTAATCTGGGTGTGTCTGGGCAGGTTATATGAATCGGCTGCTCGTGCAATTGACCAGGCTGTTCACATATATTTATTATTTGGGTTTAAGTAACGAAACCCAAACGGTAGTTCCTTGTTTTATTATAAAAGGATTGTATATATATTTCCTGAGTGTAGATCGACCGTAAGTTCCACTGTATAGGAGTGAATGAGAAAGGGACGGCGTTTATGTATTATAGACGTTAGGTCATGTCCTTACAATATAAGTTGCTGAGCGACTCATGAGTAGTCCATCGAGGAGAACGGTATGGGTACGTCGTTCTCGAGGAAGACGGATCCACTACGCGCTCTCAAATAACGTCTTCTCTAGTCAAGGATATCAAACTACTGCTCGCTTCAGGTGGCCAGAGAGCCGGCACTTATGCCTTTACTCAGCATAGTATGACGCAGCTTCCGTGGGCACACCTTATCACGTGCATTGAACATGTCACCTCATAGCCAGTGGAAAGTTACAGGGTGGTGAATCTGAATATAATATCAGATGTATTGATCCATTTATATAATATGTTCTGTTGATGAGACAGGGGCCCATTACAGACAGGTGTACCGGCTGGAGGGAAGCTACGCACACAGTCATGTCGGTAATGACACAGCGGTGAGAACTCTGGGTCAATGTGACAGTGACCTCTCTTGGGTCAGGTCTGGACAGCTGTGTTTGCCAAGGCAGTCATGTCACCGGTCGGTAATGCTTCCTAACTATTACCACCGGTGTCATGGTCACGTTGACTGCTAGTCTGTTTTAGAACCTGATTCTTATTATATCTGAACATAAAACATGAGTGGGTTAGCTATTCCTAAGAAAAGCGTGTTTCCATTCGATGTTTACAGTCATGATCCTCCCAGTATATCAACCTTCGAACACAGTTGTCCGTGGTTTATTCACTTCTCCTAGCAAGCTCAATCTTGGATTAGTTTATGTAAATCAACTTTAGTAATTCGCCTGACCTTTTTCAACTGGGGTCATCCTTGCATGTGTAACCCAGTTGGGTTAGCCATATAATCTCTAACATTGCGTGAAGTAGCGATCGCTGGCAACTCAGGGGTATCTATACCACGGGACCGGGAAGAGCGTCCCCGTCCGTCCTCTCCTGTTTGTCCTTTGGTATGTACAACTAGATGTGTTCCCTAGCCATTCAGTTTGACCTAGTCATTGTAGTGAATATATCAGTGTTCATCAAGTGTTCATGCTTTAACGGTGGAATTATCATTCATACCCAGTGTAAGAAGTAGCTATTAAGTAAATGTCGCCTGTCGTTTCAGGCGAGATTTATTTGTGATTGTGGTGCTTCAGCTCAAATCACGTCATCTCCCGTTTGTCCCAGGTCAATTTGTGGCTCTTGGATCGCAACGACAGCCCCCAGAGCCAGTATAGATTCCAAGTGGGGAGCAATATCGACGATGTCGTTGATTCAACTTGATTGAGATGACAGGTCCACCTTCTTGCCCAATGGGCCGAGGGCCCCAGACCCGCCTCATGTAGAATTATGACTTAAGCCACAGCAGCAGTCATCCAGTTGTTGCAGGTGCCCGAGGAGGTGTATACTGCCCTGGGACATGCCTTGGAGTTCTGGTCCAACAGGTGTGGTTGTATGTGTTTGTTATAATTACCCATGATGGGGTAGTATTGGACCCATGTATTTGTTGGGGCATCAATATTATTAACATGTGGTAGTGTGAGTCGTCTCCTATGCCTACCAACCTGTGAAATATCTTAAGTAAGTTCGTCTTAGCGATGATGTAATGAGAGTACCTCGTAATGTGTGAAGTGAAGTTGTCCACTTGGGACTGCTCAGGCCAAGTCTGGTAACTGTAATGAAATGTGCCACTGAAAATGTGGGTAGTAAAGTACCCCACTTGGAGTGTGATTAGTAAACCAGGTTGTCATATAACTATGTATTGTGGAAGGTGAGAACTGGTTCTGCTATACTAATATGTGGAACACCAGTAAGTGTGGAAGGATGACAAATTGTGATATCTGAGTAACTTGCAGAGAGCTAAAATTAAGAAAATAAGTGAATAAGAAAAATACTGAGTTTGCAGTTGGAAGTAAGCCCGAGAGTTGCCCTTGAATTTATATGTTAATAATATCTCTTTTTCCTTTTGATTCATATTAATAAACCTGTTCTTTAAGTATTTTAGGAATATTCATTTTTTCCCCACAGTAGTTTCACCTTTATTTCCGTC
>NW_024717633.1:0-12795 GCF_018991925.1 Homarus americanus | reverse complement strand
AAAGGCCCCTGTTCGAGTATAACAAAGTCTCCTGATCGAGTATAACAAAAGTCCCTGATCGAGTATAACAAAGTCCCTAATCGAGTATAAAAGTCCCCTGGTCCAGTATACCAAAGTCCGCTGATCGAGTATAAAATAGTCCCTGGCCCAGTATAACAAAGCCCCATATCGAGCATAACAAAGTCCCCTGATCGATTATAACAAAGTCCCTTGGTCGAGTATAGCAAAGGGCCCTGATCGAGTAAGACAAAGTCCCCTGATCGAGTATAACAAAGTCCCCTAATCGAGTATAACAAAGCCCCTGATCGAGTATAACAAAGTCCTGGTCCAGTATAACAAAGCCCCTAATCGAGTATAACACATCCCCTGATCGAGTATAACAAAGTCTAATGGCCCAAGATAACAAAGTCCAGATCGAGCATAACAAAGTCTAATAGCCCAGGATAACAAAGTCCCCAGATCGAGCATATTCCTTGACTGGTAACAAAGCATATCAACATACTCAAAGTATAATCAATGTCTCCGGAATAAACAAGCCAGTGACAGCAGCATATATTTCTGAAAATCAGCTGTGAAATATGTTCAGAACAGCCCAAAGTATACTATAATACTAAGCAACATTTGAAATATACCAGTATACTTCTAACAGTCAGGAAAATCATTATACAGATTAGTGTCCTCGAAGCAGATCAACTTGTCTCCTGCTTTCGGGGACCCATTAGTGGCATATCAGTATATCCAAAGAGACACATCGGAGAATATACCATATATCCTAAGTGCCATGAAGGGATATCAACATACCTGAGTATATTAACTAGCTCTCATAGTCTTCCACTCTCTAGATCCATCAGAATATGTCAGCATATCACCCTATCTTCTGAAGGTCCAGTTTACCTTGTTCCGAAAGTATGTCGAAGCATACTAACAGATCCTGAATGCCTTGAGAACATATCATACTTCTAGGTTAATTCATATCATATCAGTATATCCCCTGAATCTAAGGTATAGCTAACCTCATTTCAAATTATTATTAGAGTATGTTAACATATTCCCTTAGAAGCATACCAGCATATCTCTTATGTCATTACAGTCAACCAGTATACGCTCAGAGATAGATGCAAGCATATCAGGTATATTAGCATACCCTGTAAGAGAGATATGAGCCTAGCTACATAACCAAGTATATCAGCATACCCCATATGCTCTTATAGTACATCAGCACACCCTCTGAGAGACAGAACCATACCAACATATCAGAACATATTAGTATATCCTTTAGAGTGATATGAACATAATGGCATATCAGATGACAAGAGTATATCAGCATAGTCTTTGAGGAGCATATCAGACCACCTAGCATAAGCTCTTAAGATAGATGGGAGCATATCTTAAATAGACTGGAACATACCAGAGCATATTAGCATATTAGCATATTAGCAAGGTGAGGAGGAGGAGGAGGAGGCAGCCACCGACCAGGTATGCCGATAGTCTCGTGATAATGGTAAAACTGTGTGTGTGTGTGTGTGTGTGAATAATAATAATAATAATAATAATTAACGGTTTATTGAAAGGTGCAGCCCGAAGGAAAATATACATTGGGATAAATGACTTATTACATACATTGGTGGTTTAACAAAGCCTTCATTAGAGAAAGGTGAAGGAACATACAGTGAACATACAGATTAATGTAGGTGTTGAACAGCAAACACGTAGTGTAGTAACTCCCTCCCAGATGGTGTTAGGAGGACCTCACGTGGTGTAGTAGTTCTCACAGATGGTGTTATGAGGCCTCACGTGGTGTAGTACCTCACAGATGGTGTTATGAGGCCTCACGTGGTGTAGTAATTCTCACAGATGGTGTTAGAGGGCCTTCACGTGGTGTAGTAATTCACAGATGGTGTTAGTGGCTCACGGTGTAGTAATTCCCTCACAGATGGTGTTATGAGGGCCCCACGTGGTGTAGTAATTTCACAGATGGTGTTATGAGGGCCTCACGTGGTGTAGTTCCTCACAGATGGTGTTATGAGGGGCCTCACGTGGTGTAGTAATTCTCACAGATGGTGTTAGGAGGCCTCACGGTAGTTCCCCACAGAGGTGGTAGAGGCCCCATGGTGTAGTAATTCCTCACAGATGGTGTTATGAGGGCCTCACGTGGTGTAGTAATCTCACAGATGGTGTTAGGAGGGCTCACGTGGTGTAATTTCACAGATGGTGTTAGAGGCCTCACGTGGTGTAGTAGTTCTCACAGATGGTGTTATGAGGCCTCACGTGGTGTAGTAATTCCTCTACAGATGGTGTTATGAGGCCTCACGGTGTAGTAGTTCTCACAGATGGTGTTATGAGGGGCCTACGTGGTGTAGTAATTCCTCACAGATGGTGTTATAGGCCTCACGTGGTGTAGTAGTTCTCACAGATGGTGTTATGAGGCCTCACGTGGTGTAGTAATTCCCCACAGATGGTGTTATGAGGGCCTCACGTGGTGTAGTAATTTCACAGATGGTGTTAGGAGGGCTCACGTGGTAGTAATTCCTCACAGATGGTGAGGCCTCACGTGGTGTAGTAGTTCTCACAGACGGTGTTCTATGAGTGAGGTGTGGTCCCAGGCCTTCCTATCGTAGACGGATTAACACATCGCTGGTTCTGTCGGGCCGTTATCACTGGGTACCTGGGTCCTCACTGTGTGAAGGTCAACTTGGGTACCACTGTTACTGTTGAGTTGTTCTCACTGACTAAGCACTGTTCACCACTGTTCACCTCTGTTTAACAGTGGTTCCATTCCTTTCCTAAATGAAGTAACTTGGCGTGAACTTGTTGATATTCCGGTGGGGAGGAGGGTTCAGGGAGGGAGTTGGTATGGGCCAACTTAATAGTTGACCTGGCTGCTCTGGAGAGGAGCGCCAGGTACGTCTTGACTTCGGTGGTCAAGGATGATGTGTGTGTGTGTGTGTGTGTGTGTGTGTGTGTGTGTGTGTGTGTGTGTGTGTGTGTGTGTGTGTGTGTGTGTGTGTTCGTTCTCATGTTTATTTCTTGTAAGGTATGTGTCACCTAGCCGGCCATTTTGTTTACATTTACACACTATTAGCTTAGCTAGGCGGTCAGCCCACCCTCTCTTACCTCCTCCTAAAATTCTTCAATTTCCGAACTATAACTTCCTTCCCCCACCTCTAATCTTCTTTCACCCTTCCTTTCTCTACAAAAGAAAGACAAAAAAAATAGCCTCACCATGGCTTAATCTGGCCCTGAGGAGTAGTGTGGTGTGGGGACGTTCAGCGTTATAAATTTATGGTTTCCTGTGTAGATACAACGATGGTGATAACTGCCTTTTACGGTGTTACACAATGGGGACACCTGTGACCTCACCACACACACACACAGTCATGACACACCCACACCACACACTACACGCAGTCACCACAAACTACACACGGTCACCACACACTAAACACAGTCACCACACAAAGACCTTCCAAATATACGAGTTGGCAGCCTATATTACACCGGAAAACAACACTACAAGGCGATTTAACCTCTATTGTATAGCCTCATAGATATGTGTAAGAGCTAGGAGTAGAATCGTTCTTGGGAGAGGATGTGAAGACATCCACACAGATAGCACAACACAACCTCACTAGTCACACCCAGTCAGTGGTGACATGAGTGTCTATTTTGTGTTCTCGTTCAGTGTTCAATACTAATTGTCTCCAATACCGAGTCAGTAATATAATCAACACAGTACCAATCCCAAAAGGTGAGTGAGCGCCCGAACAACTCCATTGTTGAGTCAGTCACGCCAAATGGCTCTTCATATTCTGTCTCTAATCTCTATCTTTTACTTGTTGATTAATTATTAGTGTATGTACTAACCTAAACTACAGTCTTCATTAAAGACTTTAGATGCTAAGATGTAATACTACATAAATAACTAGTGTAATATAATAGAGAAGATAAACAACATGAAGGCCGATGACTGTACACATAAAACCTTTACTCTCCTGTACTGTGTTCAACCAATACTACAACATGTTCTCTATTACACCGCGTTACACATTACTGGATATAGGAAAAGTTGGTGGTGATGATGGTGGTGTTATTAATGGTGATGCTGATGGTGCAGCTGGTGGTGATGATGGTGGAGAGGGTGGTGGCATAGGTGGTGGTGGTGGTGAGAGTGGTGGAGAGGGTGGTGGCATAGGTGGTGGTGGTGGTGGTGGTGGTGGTGGTGAGAGTGGTGTTATTAATGGTGATACTGATGGTGAAGCTGGTGGTGATGCTAATGGTGGTGGTGGTGGAGAGGGTGGTGGTGGTGAGAGTGGTGTTATTAATGGTGATGCTGATGGTGAAGCTGGTGGTGATGCTGATGGTTGTGGTGGCATAGGTGGTGGTGGTGGTGAGAGTGGTGTTATTAATGGTGATGCTGATGGTGAAGCTGGTGGTGATGCTGATGGTTGTGGTGGTGGAGAGGGTGGTGGCATTGGTGGTGGAGAGGGTGGTGGCATTGGTGGTGGTGGTGGTGGAGAGGGTGGTGGCATTGGTGGTGGTGGTGGTGAGGGTGGTGTTATTAATGGTTATGCTGATGGTGGTGGTGGTGATGATGGTGGAGAGGGTGGTGGCATACGTGGTGTGGTGGTGGGTGGAGTGGTTATTAATGGTGATGCTGATGGTGCAGCTGGTGGTGATGATGGTGGAGAGGGTGGTGGCACAGGTGGTGGTGGTGGTGAGAGTGGTGTTATTAATGGTGATGCTGATGGTGAAGCTGGTGGTGATGATGGTGGAGAGCGGTGGCATAGGTGGTGGTGGTGGTGAGAGTGGTTTAATGGTGATGATGAAGAAGCTGATGTGATGTTGGTGGAGAGGGTGTGATAGGTGGTGGTGGTGGTGAGAGTGGTGTATTAATGGTGATGCTGATGGAGAAGCTGGTGGTGATGTTGGTGGAGAGGGTGGCAGTGGTGGTGGTGGTGAGTGGTGTTATTAATGGTGATGCTGATGGTGAAGCTGGTTGATGCTAATAGTTGTGGTGGGAGGAGGGTGGCATAGGTGGTGGTGGTGGTGAGAGTGGTGTTATTAATGGTGATGCTGATGGTGAAGCTGGTGGTGAGGTGGAGGGTGGTGGCATAGGTGGTGGTGGTGGTGAGAGTGGTGTTATTAATGGTGATAATGGTTGTGGTGGTGGGAGAGTGGTGGTAGCATTGGTGGTGGTGGTGGTGGTGGTGATGATGGTGGAGAGGGTGGTGCATTGGTGGTGGTGGTGGTGGTGGTGGTGAGAGGGTGTTATTAATGGTGATAACTGATGGTGAAGCCGGGGGTGATGCTAATGGTGGTGGTGTTGGAGAGGGTGGTACATTGGTGGTGGTGGTGGTGGTGAGGGTGGTGTTATTTGGTTATGCTGATGGTGGTGTTGGTGATGATGAAGCTGGGGGTGATGCTGATGGTGGTGTTGGTGAGGTGATGGTGGTGGGATAGTGATGATGATGGTGGTGTTGGTGAGTGGTGATGGTGGTGGTGATAGTGATGATGATGGTGGTAGGTGATGATGAAGCTGGGGGTGATGCTGATGGTGGTGTTGGTGAGTGGTGATGGTGGTGGTGATAGTGATGATGATGGTGGTGTTGGTGAGTGGTGATGGTGGTGGTGATAGTGATGATGATGGTGGTGTTGGTGATGATGAAGCTGGGGTGATGCTGATGGTGGTGTTGGTGAGTGGTGATGGTGGTGGTGATAGTGATGATGATGGTGGTGTTGGTGAGTGTGATGGTGGTGGTGATAGTGATGATGATGGTGGTGTTGGTGAGTGGTGATGGTGGTGGTGATAGTGATGATGATGGTGGTGTTGGTGAGTGGTGATGGTGGTGGTGATAGTGATGATGATGGTGGTGTTGGTGAGGGTGATGGTGGTGGTGATAGTGATGATGATGGTGGGCTGGTGAGTGGTGAGGTGGTGGGATAGTGATGATGATGGTGGTGTTGGTGATGATGAAGCTGGGGTGATGCTGATGGTGGTGTTGGTGGAGTGGTGATGGTGGTGGTGATAGTGATGATGATGGTGGTGTTGGTGGTGGTGATGGTGGTGGTGATAGTGATGATGGTAGGGGACCATCGCTCCTGAACTAAGAAGACCTCTCAACAAAACCTCCTGCAGGACCCGAAACTGTGAAGACCGCCCTCTCTCTGGTGCCATTGTTGGCCATCTTCCCGGACCGGACCACCCACGACTGTCATCGTCCACAACAACTCACGAGCGTTTTTCGGTTTATCGAGCATTAGCTTGCCCTCCCCACTGGTGGTGTGAGTGACCCACACTCCAGCTGGAGAGCAGTTATAGCGCGATATTCCCGGCGTGGTTTGAGCTCTTTTCCTTCTACTGCTATTTTTCCTTTTTCGCTCTGGCCTAGGGACCTGCACCCTCAAAAAGTGTATTCGTCCTGCGGTCCCCCCTGTAACTGTTCACCTCCCTCCCAGGAGATTGTGAACACGAAAGGGGGTTGGAGCAAAACCCATCCCAGCCGAGTCTTTCCAGGAAAACCGTGATCGTGCGGGTCCACCTGGAAAGAGGGTAGCAATCCTTATCCTTCCCAAATAGGCACACTTAGCTCACGTCTATAAGTGAGCAGTCACATACACTAGGAAGCAGGCTTCCCCAACGGGGCTCCGGGAGAGAAGCTCAGGAACCACTCTACGACCACCAGCCAGTGGGGAGTGCTGAAATTCCTCTGCTACTTACTCAACCGGAATAGGTAGGATTTAAAAAAAGAAAAAAAAAACGGTTATGGAGCGCGTACGCCCTCCTAACCGCGACCCCCGCCTGAACCGCCAACCTGACGACCCGAACTACGACAGGCTCCGCACAGAGAAAGCGGACCAGTTACGCACCTTCAATGAAGCCCTGAAAAGTAGGAACACTGCCACCACCTCCAACAACTCCACCACCACTGCTACCGCCACTGAGGACGACAACTGGACGAAGGTAGAAAATAAAAAACGCCGACGTGCTTCTTCGGGAAACGAATGCCGTCAAGCAGCCCAAAAGGCACCCATCACCACCACCAGCTCACCTCCACTGGCCAAGTTCTCAGTGCGGCCCAACCTAAAGGGGGAGATGATTATTCACCCCAAAGACAAGGACTCCGCCACCACCCTCGACACTTACCTGCAAAACACCACCACCGTTGCATCAACCAAGCTGGACCCCGCCCAGAAACTGATGAAGTCGGTAGTCCTCCGGTACCCAAAGGAACTACCTCTCGAACCCCTGGAGAACCACCCGAAGATCTTAAAAGCCGAGAGATGCTCTCCCCTGTCCGACAAGACGGCCACCACAAAACAAGTGCTCATAACGCACTACGGCTCACCCCCCAGCACCATAGACCTCAAAACCTGGGGGATCTACGAAGTGAGGCCCTTCGTCCCAGAGCCCCTGCGGTGCTTCAGATGCCAGAAATACGGGCACCATCAGACAAGGTGCACGTACAAGGAAATCTGCGCAGTCTGCGCACAGAAGCACGGCACACACTCCTGCCTCACCAAGCTGAAAAATGGAGAAAAAATTGCCCCCAAGTGTGCCAACTGCGGGGGCAAACACCACGCCTGGAACCCTGGATGCTCCGAGAGGACAAGGAGGGTCCAGGCAAACCGGCCAGCAGCAAGACCGGCCCCCACCGCCTACACACCAGCACCACCAGGTACCTTCGAGTGGGGAACCGAAAGGCTAAGACAACAAAGCCAACCTCCTCAGCCGGTCAACACCCAAAGTGCAGCCCAGTTTCCTGGCCTCACTACGGCCACACCTCAGCCACCCAAGCAGCAGACAACGACAACCACGAGCAAGACAAAAGAAGCACACACCAAGGCACCAGAAGGAATGATACACGTATCAGACCTAGCCAAGGTGCTGACAACCTTCGTGGAGGGCCTAGTCGGACTACTGGGCCACAAGATCCAGCCTACACAGCTCCAAATACTCATGGGGAGCGTCCTCGGGCAAGTCGCAACAGCTCCAGCCACCTCAGTGGAGGAAGCCACGCCGGTCCTCACACGAGTGACAGCCGAGGTACACTCTACACCGAAGAAGGCCACCAGAGAACTCAAGATACCGACAGCTCCCAGAAAGAAATTGGTCGTTTCAACAGCATTAACAGTATTAACCGCATTAAAGAATAAACCTAAATCATATTCAATTTCATTGTTATTTTCTTCATTATTATTAGTTGGCATACATGTATAGTTTTTAATTTTTCGTTTAAGAGAGGCAAGTAACAGACCCAACTTTATATATCTACAGCTGCTACATATTGCAGAGAATGAGCTGTCATTTTTATTACTATTTTCATACACACTTTTATGGATTTGATATATACGTTTTAAGTGTGGATTCTCCAATTCAATAGTATTAAATGTTGGATGAATAAACGAACATGGATTTTGAGTAATTTTATTTATATATGCCGCTAACCATTTATTAATTAATGAAGCCTGACTAGGGTCTTTAATGCTTGCAGTTGAACTCTCACTCATAAGTGTATTTAACAAATTTTGTGTCTTTGTATCTATTGGTTGCACTTGTTGAGGTTGAGGTATTACTGGAGTTGTAGTGGAAATGGGTGGTTTAATACTACTATTAAGAGTAGTAGAAGTAGTTGAATTTACTATATTTGTAGAACCACCACCACTACCAACACTACCACCACTACCACCACCACCACCACCACCACCACTCCCACTGAGAGGATTAATAGTAGTAGAGTTTTTTATTCCTTCCATTATTTAAACTTATTTTTTATAAATGTAAAGAAAAAATTACAGGAAATTTAATTGAAAGTCAGTCTTAAACTTTTTATTTTTTATTTAATAAAATATAAAAATAATATAAAAATGTCATCAACATATCTTCAATGTACAAAACCAGCTGCATACTTTGTACCACATGAGGAGACAAATGAGATTAAAAATAATGAGGAAAATAATAATGAAGCTATCAGTATAGCCAATTTTATAGATAGATACCCCAATACTAATATATGTATTAATGATATTTTAAGAATATTATTTAAGGACAATTTTCCAGAAATATTAGCCTATCATCAAATATATATAAATACATGATACACTGTCTTTTAAATGATGATTATATTATATATCTGTAAAATAATATAATTTAATAATATAATTATTCACATAAAAACAAAAAATATACATTTCACACTTAAGTTTCCATACTTATTGGAGTTATAGGAGAATAGATAACTCCTTCTCCTGCTCCTCCTCCTCCTCCTCCTCCTCCTCCTCCTCCTCCTCCACTTCCCACTGCTCCATCTCCACCACCACCACCTTCACCTCCACCACCACCACCACCATTTCCCACTGCTCCATCTCCACCACCAACACCTTCACCACCATCACCACCATTACCCACTGCTGCTCCTCCACCACCACCACAACCACTATTTCCCACTGCTCCACCTCCACCACCAACAATACCACCAACAACACCACCACTACAACCACTATTTCCCACTGCTCCACCTCCACCACCACCATTTCCCACTGCTCCACCTCCACCACCAACACCACCACCAACCACCACCACCACCATTTCCATCCTCTACAAGTTTGAAGAACAGTTGTTCTTCATCCCCCCATAAGGGAGAGGTGTTTTAAGGAGTGGTGTTGTATAATTGTAAATGTTGTTGGATCATTTGATGTTGTTGGTGTAATTGTAAATAATGTTGTTGTTGTTGAGATGACATTGTTTGTGGAATGAATATTGGCAAAGAGTTCAACTGTGGTGGTTGAAGAACTGAGGCCGATAGAGAAGAAAATTGTGACGGCATTTGTTGTTGAATTTGTGGTGGTGTAAATGCTGTTGAAGTCGATGGCATCGACGACGGTTTAACAACCGGCGCCGATTGTCCAATAGCCGTCGCCGGCTGTTGGACAACCGTCGACGGTTTCCAGGCCGAGGCCAATGGTGGTTGTGGAAGAACTGAGGCCGATAGAGAAGAAAATTGTGGCGGCATTTGTTGTTGAATTTGTGGTAGTGGAAGTGGTGGTGGTGGTGTAAATGCTGTTGAAGTCGATGGCATCGACGACGGTTTAACTACCGGCGCCGATTGTCCAATAGCCGTCGCCGGCTGTTGGACAACCGTCGACGGTTTCCAGGCCGAGGCCAATGGTGGTTGTGGAAGAACTGAGGCCGATAGAGAAGAAAATTGTGGCGGCATTTGTTGTTGACGGCATTTGTGGTGGTTGTTGTGGTGTGAGGCTGGTAGAGCGCCGATTTTCGTGGTCGATGGTGTCGACGGCCGGCTGTCGACAATTGGCCGTCGCCGGCTGTTGGACAACCGTCGACGGTTTCCAGGCCGAGGCCAATGGTGGTTGTGGAAGAACTGAGGCCGATAGAGAAGAAAATTGTGGCGGCATTTGTTGTTGAATTTGTGGTGGTGGAAGTGGTGGTGGTGGTGTAAATGCTGCTGAAGTCGATGGCATCGACGGCGGTTTAACAACCGGCGCCGATTGTCCAATAGCCGTCGCCGGCTGTTGGACAACCGTCGACGGTTTCCAGGCCGAGGCCAATGGTGGTTGTGGAAGAACTGAGGCCGATAGAGAAGAAAATTGTGGCGGCATTTGTTGTTGAATTTGTGGTGTGTGGTGGTGGTGTAAATGCTGCTGAAGTCGATGGCATCGACGGCGGTTTAACAACCGGCGCCGATTGTCCAATAGCCGTCGCCGGCTGTTGGACAACCGTCGACGGTTTCCAGGCCGAGGCCAATGGTGGTTGTGGAAGAACTCGACAACCGTCGACGGTTTCCAGGCCGAGGCCAATGGTGGTTGTGGAAGAACTGAGGCCGATAGAGAAGAAAATTGTGGCGGCATTTGTTGTTGAATTTGTGGTGGTGGTGTTAGTGGTGGTGGTGTAAATGCTGCTGAAGTCGATGGCATCGACGGCGGTTTAACAACCGGCGCCGATTGTCCAATAGCCGTCGCCGGCTGTTGGACAACCGTCGACGGTTCCGAGGCCGAGGCCAATGGTGGTTGTGGAAGAACTGAGGCCGATAGAAAAGAAAATTGAGAAGAAAATTGTGGCGGCATTTGTTGTTGAATTTGTGGTAGTCTAAAAATTTCTTTTACTACTTTTACTACTTCTTTTAATCTTAAGTAGACATCATGTTTTTTTTTTGTTTTTTTTTTCTCCTTTTGTGTTACTTGTTTAATTTTTCTTTTAGTTGATGATTTAGTGGTAGAGATAGAAGAGGTGGTAGAGGTAGAAGGAAAGGGTGTAGAGAGATTAGGAGCATAATTATCAATAGAAGCATTAGCAATACCAGTAACATTATTAGCAATACCAGTAATAAGATTATCAGTATCAATATCCAAAATAGGAGGAGGAGGAAGAAGAGGAGGAGGAGGAGGAGAAGGAGGAGAAGGTGAAGGAGGAGGAGAAGGAGAAGGAGGAGGAGATGGAGGAGGAGGAAGAGGAAGAGGAGGAGTTTTCTCTACTGGTACTAGGGAATTGGACTCTTCTGCGTTCATCCGAATTTTTTTACCATTATGTTTCCGCTGAATAATTATTTGGGGTACAATTTGAGATGATGTGTTCAAATTTTCCACAAGGAAATTTACTGCTCTTTCCGTTTCAGTTTCCTCCTCCTCCTCCTCCAACATGATTTGTCGTCGTCCCACAAAATTATTAAGATTCCGCACATCATTTAAAAAATCATTTCTAGTTAAACATATATTAGCAGTATAGTAGATTTGCCGTATTATATGTATCCAATCATCCTGTATGAAATAATTTGGAATTGTGATATCTATGAAATTATTTTTAATTATTTTATTACCATAAACTTCTAATGAAAAATCTGCCGGGAGTTCCATTTCATTTTGCTGCTCTTTTAAATATTGTTTATGAAGGTATGGAATATTGTCGCCATTTGACATTAAATATTGTAATTGTACACTAAAGTAACAACATGTACATCTAAATGTAGGGGGGGAATACACACAATTATACAAATAAAAGCTGGGGCAAATTTTAGAATACTTATCTTTCGTAAAGAAACAAGAATGACTTATAAAGGAATCCATACGATTTTGTCGTATGTTCATTGTTGGTCGTTCTTTACGGAATTTTTTCAAGTATGTTCCATCATGTTTGCAAAATTGCATGATTATTGCAATTATTAGTTTGGTATTTTCATAATCTATTGATATTTTTTTTTCACATTGGTGCTCATCAATTTCATCAAACACTCTCGTAGACCATAGTTCTACTTTATTTTTTACCATACATTTCCATCGTCTATGACAATGGAAACATACAATATTAAATCTACCAGCTTTAGTTCCTTTCCTCATCCAATCAAAGTAGAACCCCTGTTCAGATAATTTGTCTATATAGCCTTTACGGGAACACTTATGTAAATTAGTAATTAAAAGAAAGGACTGTTTGCGATTATATATTGATGAGTATGTCAATAATGACACAATATTTACGAAATTTAAAGATGATTCCATAGATTCCATGTTTGTTGATTACTTCTCCCACTTCCACTTATCTATAAATAAAAAAGGGGTTTTAAATAATAAAAGGATAAGACATTATTATGTACATAAACAAATTTTATAGCTGTATGGATCTCAATAAACAGATATAATCTACTATACCGATTCTCAATATTAAACATATAATCTACTGTATGATTCCTTAACATAAATATATTCTACTATGTGTAGAATATATGTATAAATTGACACTCATATAGTAGATTATATGTATATTAAGAATTATACAATAGATTGTGT
>NW_024717632.1:0-3428 GCF_018991925.1 Homarus americanus | reverse complement strand
ACACAGTAAACTGTCTTAGCTATAAAAAATAAACTGTTATCACTACACACAGTAAACTGTCTTCACTATAAACAATAAACTGTTATCACTACACACAGTAAACTGTCTTCACTATAAACAATAAACTGTTATCACTACACACAGTAAACTGTCTTAGCTATAAACAATAAGCTGTTATCACTACACACAGTAAACTGTCTTCACTATAAACAATAAACTGTTATCACTACAATACTGTGCAAACCGTCTTAGCTATAAACAATAAACCGTTATCACTACACACAGTAACCATCTTCACTATATGCAGTAAAATGTTCACTATTTGCAGTAAACTGTCTGCAGTATACACAGTAAACTGTCTTTACTACACACAGTAAACTGTTTTCACTATAAACAATAAACTGTTATCACTACACACAGTAAAATCAGTTCACCATAAACAATAAACTGTTATCAATTACACACAGTAAACGCCTTCACTATAAACAATAAACTGTTATCACTAAGCATACAGTAAACTGTCTTAGCTTATAAATAATAAATCGTTATCAATGCTTAACACAGTAAACCGTCTTCACTATAAAACAATAAACTGTTATCACTACACACAGTAAACTGTCTTAGCTATAAAAATAAACTGTTATCACTACAATACGTAAAATGTTCACTATATACAGTAAATTGTCTGCAGTATACACAGTAAACTGTCTTTACTACACACAGTAAACTGTCTTCACTATAAACAATAAACTGTTATCACTACACACAGTAAACTGTCTTCACTATATGCAGTAAACTGCCTTCACTATAAACAATAAACTCATCACTACGCACAGTAAACTGTCTTCACTATATACAGTAAAATGTTCACTATATACAGTAAATTGTCTGCAGTATACACAGTAAACTGTCTTCACTATAAACAATAAACTGTTATCACTACACCCAGTAAGCTGTCTTCACTACACCCAATAAAATACCTTCACTAAACACAGTAAACTTTCTTCACTATACAATTTATGCAACTTCACTATACAATAAACTACCTTCATTACACCCAGTAAACTGAATTCACTACGTACAGTAAACTCTCTTCACTATACACAGTAAACTGTCTTCACTATACCCAGTAAGCTATCTTCACTACACCCAGTAAAATATCTTCACTATACACAGTAAACTGTCTTCACTATACAGTAAACTGTCTTCACTACACACTAAACAACTTCACTATACAGTAAACATTCTTCACTATACACAGTAAACTAGCTTCACTATATGCAGTCAACCATTTTCACTACACACCGTAGATTATCTTCACTACTACACAATAAACTTCCTTCACTATACAGTAAACTACCTTCACTATACACAGTAAACTGTCTCCACAACTCACAGTAAACTATTTTCACTATACACAGTAAACTGTCTTCACTACACACAGTAAACAATCTTCACTATACAGTAAACAGTGTTCACTATACACAGTAAACTAGCTTCACTATATGCAGTCAACCATTTTCACTACACACCGTAGACTATCTTCACTACTACACAGTAAACTACCTTCACTATACAGTAAACTATTTTCACTATACACAGTAAACTGTCTTCACTTCACACAGTAAACAATCTTCACTACACACAGTAAACAATCTTCACTACACACAGTAAACAATCTTCACTACACACAGTAAACTGTCTTCACTACACACAGTATACGACTTCACTATACACAGTAAACTATCTTCACTACACATAGTAAACTGTCTTCACTACACACAGTAAACAATATTCACTACACACAGTAAACAATCTTCATTACACACAGTAAACTGTCTTCACTACACACAGTAAACAATCTTCACTACACACAGTAAACAATCTTCACTACACACAGTAAACTATCTTCACTATACACAGTAAACTGTCTCCACTTCACTGATAAACTGTCTTCCTCCTTGTCCGTAATCTTCTCACGATAAACTTCCACTACCTTAGTATACGACTTCACTACACACAGTAAACAGTCTTCACTACACACCGTAAACAATCTTCACTACACACAGTAAACAATCTTCACTATACACAGTAAACAACTTTACTATACAGTACACAGTAAACTTTATACACAGTAAACATTATACACTATATATCCCGAGAGCCTCTTACTATATTTTCTCGCACGCAGAATTTAGAACATTGCCTCTTGGAAGCTGATAAAATGTTACGAGTATTCTTCTGCGATGGAGACGAAAATTGTTGTCAACAATTTATCGAAAAAACTGTCGGTCACTGGACCACACCACGTGCTCGAGGTGTTGGGTACCTATGGCACCATTGTGAAATACGAAAGGCCAATAAAAACAGATGGAAAACTAGAAAATTATTGTACCGTTACGTTTAAAACGCCAGAAATGGCGTTGAGCGTGGTGGCAGTAGGGCAGGTGATCGTCAATGACCGCCCCCTAACTGTCGAACTGGATAGAACCGTCCCTATCATCCGACCCAAAAATAAGACATTAGAAAACACAGAGACTTCAAATAATATATAGTCGTCTCCAACACTGTCCCAACAGGATGTGACCAACCCAACACTGTCCCAACCGGATGTGACCAACCCAACACTGTCCCAACCAGATGTGACCAACCCAACACTGTCCCAACCAGATGTGACCAACCCAACGCTGACCAGCCCAACATCATCAGAAAAGAATGATAATAAAATGTTCATAAAACACCTTCCACAAAATATTTCGATGGCTAAAATACAAAATTACTTTGGTAAATTCGGGGTGCTATCTAAAATTTGGATAAAGAATGGAAAAAATTTTGGTTTTGTCATTTATGACAATACTGAAGGATTAAGCCGAGCCCTTAGTTGCTCTCCACATGTGATCGACGGCAGCGTCATCGATGTGGAATTGCCGCAAGGGGCGGGCTGTCAGATCTTCATAGGTGGTCTAACTAGTCGGCCTAATGAAGATGACGAAGTCCAGGAAAGGCTCGAGGAGTACGGCCACATCCTTAAGTGGCAGAGACCGCTCTCCGGAGGTCGGCCTGCTCCTTACGCCTTTGTCACTTTTAGTAGTGAAGAAGCAGCTCGACGTGCCGTCGATGCTTAAGCAATCAATATAAATGGGCGGCGCATGGCTATAAAAGTTCCAAAAAACCAAAATATCAGAAATGGATCACAAGTACAGGCACCCCCAACTTTGAAGAGAAAATTAAGCCCAGAAAACGACGACTACATGTACAGAGAAAATCCTAAGCAATACCTCAAACAGGTTGAGGATACTGAGGTCGTGCATGTAGTCACACGAAAATTAAACGAGGATGGTGACGAGGAAGAGTCGCTCGCCCTTTACGGTATAAACGAAACTCCCACCAAACGCCAAAAACAATCAAACGCATACAGCCGGGACGAA
>NW_024717631.1:0-8389 GCF_018991925.1 Homarus americanus | reverse complement strand
GCAGCAGCAGGTGGTGGTGGCGGCGGCCTGTGGGAGAGTTGATCCTGTAGGTGCAGAAGCAGGTGGTGGTGGTGGCCTGTGGGGGAGTTGATGCTGTAGCTGCAGCATCAGCAACAGGTGGTGGTGGTTGACTGTGGGGGAGTTGATCTTGAAGGTACAGCCGCAGCACCAGGTCGTGATGGACTGTGGGGGAGCTGATCTTGTATGTGCAGCAGCAGTAGGTGGTGGTAGTGGACTGTGGGTGAGTTGATCCTGTATTTGCAATGGCAGCAGGTGGTGATGGTGGACTGTGGGGGAGGTGATCTTGAAGGTACAGCCGCAGCACCAGGTCGTGATGGACTGTGGGGGAGGTGATCTTGTATGTGCAGCAGCAGTAGGTGGTGGTAGTGGACTGTGGGTGAGTTGATCCTGTATTTGCAATGGCAGCAGGTGGTGATTGTGGACTGTGGGGGAGGTGATTTTGAAGGTACAGCCGCAGCACCAGGTCGTGATGGACTGTGGGGGAGGTGATCTTGTATGTGCAGCAGCAGTAGGTGGTGGTAGTGGACTGTGGGTGAGTTGATCCTGTATTTGCAATGGCAGCATTTGGTGATGGTGGACTGTGGGGGAGTTGATCCTGTAAGTGCAGCAGCAGAAACAACAACAAGAGCAGCAGCAGGTGGAGGTAGTGTACTGTGGGGGAGTTGATCCTGTAGGTGCAGCAGCAGCAACAGTAGGTGGTGGTGGTGGACTGTGGTGGAGTTGGTCCTGTAGGTGCAGCAGCTGCACCACCAGCAGCAACAACAACAACAACAACATAAGCAGCAGCAGCAGGTGGTGGTAGTGGATTGTGGGGCAGTTGATTCTGTAGGTGCAGCAGCAACGGCAGGTGGTGGCGGTGGACCGTGGGGGAGTTGATCCTGTAGGTGCAGCAGCAGCTGCAGTTGGTGGTGGTATACTGTGGGGGAGTTGATCCTGTAGGTGCAGCAGCAGCAGGTGGTGATGGACTGTGGGGGAGGTGATCCTGTGAGTGCAGGGCAGCAGCAGGTGGTGGTGGACTGTGGGAGGTGATCTTGTGGGTGAGCAGCAGGTGGTGAGGTGTGGACTGTGGGGTAGTTGATCCTGGGTGCGGCTGCAGGTGAGGTGAGTGGACTGTGGGGGTTGAAGTGCCTAGGTGCAGCAGCAAACAGCAACAACAGTAACAGGTGGTGGTAGTGGACTGTGGGAGTTGGTCCTGTGGGTGCAGTGGCGGCAGGTGGTGAGTGTGGACTGTGGGAGGTGATCCTGTAGGTGCAGCTGCAGGGGTGGTGGTGGACTGTGGGAGGTGATGTCGAGGTGCAGCATGGCAAGCAGCAGTGGGTGGTAGTGGACTGTGGAGTTGATCCTGTAGGTGCAGTGGCGGCAGGTGGTGATGGTGGACTGTGGGGGAGGTGATCCTGTAGGTGCAGCAGCAGCAGGTGGTGATGGTGGACTGTGGGGGAGTTGATCCTGTAAGTGTAGTGGCAGCAGGTGGTGATGGTGGACTGAGGGGGAGGTGATCCTGTAGGTGCAGTGGCAACAGGTTGTGGTGATGGTGGACTGTGGGGGAGGTGATTTTGTAGGTGCAGTGGTTGCAGGGGTGATGGTGGAGTGTGGGGGAGTCGATCCTGTAAGTGCAGAAGCAGCAGGTGGTGGTGGTGGAGTGTGGGGGAGGTGATCCTGTAGGTGCAGTGGCAGCTGGTGGTGATGGTGGAGTGTCGGGGAGGTGATCCTGTAGGTGCAGCAACAGCAGCAAGGGGTGGTGGTGGGCTGTGGGGTAGTTGATCCTGTAGGTGCAGCAGGAGCAGCAGCAGGTGGTGGCGGTGGTGGAGGACTGTGGGGGAGTTGAAGCTGTAGGTGCAGCAGCAGCAGGTGGTGATGGTGGACTGTGGGGGAGGTGATCTTGTTGGTGCAGTGGCAGCAGGTGGTGATGGTGGACTGTGGGGGAGTTGATCCTGTAGGTGCAGCAGCAGCCGCAGCAGCAACAACAGCAGCAGCAGCAGGTGGTGGTAGTGGACTGTGGGGGAGTTGATCCCGTAGGTGCAGTGGCAGCAGGTGGTGATGGTGGACTATGGGGGAAGTGATCCTGTAGGTGCAGCAGCATCAGGTGCATGGTGGACTGCAGGGTGACGGTGGAGGCCACCGTGGGGGAGGATGTGGTACTGTAGTCGTAATTCATCGTACATCCTTCACGGGACAATTAACGTCGCACCTTAATAACACCTGAACCACCACCACCTACCTCCCCGGCCCGCCTCCACAGCCTCACTTGGGTTTTGGTTGTCCCAGCCATTGTTTACTTCGTGTCTTATTTATCTCAGGTATTGTTTCAGTCGTTTTTTTGTTTTGTCCCAGCCTTTGTTTGGCGAGTTTCTTGTTTAACTCGTAATTTGTCTTTTGTCTTGTTTATTTTATTTACATTTTCAGTTATTGCTTAATATCCTGTATAGTTCACATTTGATCTCCTGCTCTGTTTGATGCGCTTTTTGTTTACATCCTGTCTTGTATATGTGGTTTTATTTTCCTGTTAACGTGTGTCTTGTTTGCCTTACACCTTGTTTTATTATTACTATTTTTATCTAGTAATTTATTTTGAACTTTGTTTAACTTGTTTCTTGTGCTATGTTATAATATTTTGTCGAAATTGTTTGCATATGTTGTATATTTCTTACTAGTTTCTCTTGCTTTGACTAATACTGTTTACCTTGTTTGTTTTAATGTTCAGTGTATATATTCGGATCTTGCTCACTACTGGCACCTGTTTGTCGTCGCCTGGCTACAAAGTCTGTCAGTGTTATGTTGTCTTGGTTAAACCACAGGTATGGCTGAGGCGTTGGTCTGCAGGTTTGTCTTAGTTGTGGTGGTGGTGTTGTGTGTGGTGTTGGTAGTATTGTGTGTAGTATGTTAGGTATGGTGATGTGTTAATTGTGGTGGTGGTGGTATTGTTAGGTGTGGTGGTGGTGCTGATGTTGTGTCAAGTGTGGTGGTGTCTGATCCAGGGTGGCGGAAGTGGAGAAGGAGGAGGAGGTGAAGAAGGAAATGGGAAAGAAGGTGGTGGTGTAGGAGGAGGAATAAATTGTAATAAGAACAGACAAAGAAGAAAATAAGTAGAAAAGAAGAAGAAAATAGAAGAAAACGAAGAACGTGTTGGTAAGAGAGAGGAATCAGGGAGTGCCGAGGAAAATTAGTACAGAAACTGGGGTAATCTATTGTTAATACCGGCTCTATATTAACGTGTTAAGGTCCACCATGTTATACTAAATACCAATAATATACCGCATTGACTTTATTGAATAGGTAATGTGTATTAATTTACTATGGCACTAACACCAGGTGTGTATATATATATATATATATATATATATATATATATATATATATATATATATATATATATATATATATATATATATATATATATATGTACATATTCCGTATATAATAAAGGTTACAAATAGATTCAGGATTCTTTAACTTAACATGGTTCTAAAATTGAATACTTATTAATTTCTCTGTTGGTATTAATAGCTGGGACTATCATGACGTACAAACACTGTTAATTTATGTTGTATCCCCTTAAAAAAAACAATGAGTATTAAATTCGTTCTTGGCTCGCAGTTACAATACAGTAATTACACGCTGCTTGAGTAAGGTTAAAAGAACTAGATATAATAAGATTGGTGAATCGAAAAAGGCTGAATTTAAGGGTCTTATATATATATATATATATATATATATATATATATATATATATATATATATATATATATATATATATATATATATAAAACATATTAGTGCTGTAAGGGTGATCGTGTTAACCTATGTTCTATTTTATGATGTACAGTTGTGGACAAAATTCTCCAAACAGTTGGTAATATCTGCTTTTCATTACATTGTATATCGGAACTACAGATTGAAAATAACACTGCTTAATACAGAGACAAATTCGAGAAAATACGTCAAATTTCCATTCTCCATCACCTAATGATCTTCAAGTACTCACACATTAGATACTGTCACGTGTCCGGGGATTTATGTCGGCAACTGTACATTCGAATTTGTGTGTTGATATATGGGAATGTTTTAAAGTAGTTGAATTTATTTGTGTTTACTGCCGTCTGGAGAGAGAACAATAGGGTGATTATTTTAGGTCCGTAGTAGACTGTATGTTTGTGTGTGTCTGTTGGTTTATTAGTCCGTCCTCGAGTCTGTTGGTTTATTAGTCCGTCCTCGAGTCTGTTGGTTTATTAGTCCGTCCTCGAGTCTGTTGGTTTATTAGTCCGTCCTCGAGTCTGTTGGTTTATTAGTCCGTCCGTGGGTCTGTTGGTTGATCAGTCCGTTCCTGTCTATATTAGTTTATCAGTCTGTCCGTGTATCTGTCTGTGTTTCCTATCAGATCGTCTGTTCGTCTGTCGATGTATCAGTCCGTCCGTTTGTCTCTCCGTGTATTAGTCCGTCCGTGTGTCTGTCCGTGTATCAATCCGTCCATAGTATGCTGTCAAATCGAGGACTCAAACAGTCGTAATTTTCTAACTGTGATCTTTGTAAGTGAATGTGTGTCTCAACAAAACCACTGAAGAAGTGGATAATGAGGCTATTCCGTCGGTTCTTCTTTGGAACTGGTGTGGCCCGACGGGGAGATTAGCGGTCTCCTCCTCCGCTATTTCTTGTTCCTCCTTCCTTGCTCTTTATGTTGTTGTTGTTGCTGTCGTTGTTGTTGTTGTTGTTCTCCTTAAATCTTTTTCTTTCTTTTGTATTTCTTTCTTTCTTTCTTTCTTTCTTTAAAATTGTACACACTCAATTTTTCCCCGGTAAAAACCACTGCACTGCACTTTTGCGGAAGGCTTATGACAGGAACATAAGAGTTGAATTAAAACTTGAGTTTTCCAACAAAAATAACTTTAATCACCTTTGGAAGGAAATTGAACATATCGCTTAAAATGTTCCCGCCGGACAATATGCTCCCTGCCAGCCAATTTTCCTGAGGCACGGTAAATGTGGCCTCCAAACACGGTGCGCACGCAATTTACTGAATTATGTCGAGTTTCTAATATATTAGCTGGATAATAACTTAATTACTTTTATTATTTATTTATTTAATTATTTATTTATTTATTTATTTATTTATTTATTTACGGGCATATTTATGTACGAATACACTTATTTACTTATACTGCTTGCTACTTACGCACTCACTTAAGCACTTTATTGTTTGTGTACAACTCTACGAGATAATTAGAATCAGTGATACAAGATTTTTTTTTAGGTAGCACTTAAAATGTAGTTTATGTATACATTATAAGTTCAATAATGGTGTGTTAAGAAAGTGCTTCCTCACCATCAGATGCGGTGGATGTCGCGGAGAAAATATTGCATAAGGAAAATAATTTGCAGTTTGTCACAGTATCTCACCTGCTCTTGTAAACTTATTAAGAGTAACGTTGAAATGTACAAGTAACAATTAATTACCTATAAATATTATTTTTTCCTTCAGCTAATAGTGATATTTTTTGTGTTTTGCAGGCACTGTGTTTGGCCAGAGACAGCAACAAGTAATGGTTCTAATTTAAGGGTTATGTGTCTTCGCCTGGGGTAGTGGAGGATATACCAGGGTGCGGGTTGTAAGAACCAAGGGCCTGCCAAGCCAGGTGGTCGCCAGGAGAGGGTGTTCATAGGTAATGGTGCAGGGTGTGAGAAAGAGTCCCGGGAACCACATACGTGGTTATATTCCAGGCAGTTGTTGTGTGTGACAACTACAGTATGTGTCTTAGCCATCAGTAATTCCCTTATGTTTGAAACAACTTTGTATTTTTTCGATAGAAAATGAAGTAGTAAACAGTGATAGGATAAAGAGAGGATGATACGTAAAACAAACTATGACCGTCTTGTAGAATATAGGAACAGCGGGAAGTTCGGTTGTGTAGAGTTAAATAAAATAACAGAATTTTTTTCATTTGTTGTGTATAAGACAGTTAGGCTTACCGAGACTATAAATTGCATAAAATTCCATTTCCCTGGCAAAGAAAATTATCTTCCTCGTGGGGTTTACGCAAGAGATAAAGGAGAAAAAATAAGCCAACTGTCAGTTTGTTTATCATTCACTAAGTCATGTTGAATAAATACTTTACATTAATCATAGATACAAATGTAACTTATATGAAGTTATCATGGAAAAATAATAATTTTCTTAGATTAATATAACTCGCACAATAAGAACCCGTCGATCTACCCCCCCCCAGCCACGACTGGTGACCCAAGACGACATAGAAGTCACAATTCCTCTACATCAGGAGGGAAAAATATTGCTTATTGGCCTCGTCTGAGAGCCCCAGATCAGGCAGCTTTGTGCCAGAGATGGAGACCATAGTTCAGTTCGTTCTCGTGGCGTCGCGTTCACAACTCTGACACACGAACGTACAGAGGAACATATGACCAGACAGAGCAACAGATGGACTCATTGAGGGGTGCATGGACGGGCAGACACACAGAGGATTGGAGTGACGGACATACACAGGGAGGAACAAGATGAACGTACAGACAGATGGACACACAACACTCCTAGGACCCTTCAGCTAAGCGGGGGCCGGGAGACAATAAACATGTAAACAACAGTACATATCGCCTTCATAGCTCAACAGTCAGATGCTGGACCCCTAAAAACCTCCCTTCCGTAAGAGTAGTTTTAGTTTTATTACATCTCGTAGAGTTCTCTGTGTATCTGTTAAACGACTGAGAAATCTGGATTGTAGGATGGGGCCGGGGGAGGAGGGGTGGAGGGACCGGGTAGGAGGGCCAGGGGGAGGGGCCGCGGAGGAGGGGTTACTGCCAGTCCCCAGTGTAAGGGCAACGAGAAAACTTTTATTGTGAGGCGGAACTTGTTACTGCGTCAGGGATCCTACATGATGAGTGTACTGGGTTTTGGAAATGATGTCTTTGGGAGGTTATAGAAGGAGAGAGAGTATATCACACACACACACACACAGACACACACTCACAAACACACACACACACACACACACACACACACACACACACACACACACAACACACACACACAGACACACACTCACGCGCACACACACACACACACACACACACACACACACACACACACACACTTGTCAACCCTCAGTGAGACAGGACGTGCCCGAAGGCGCTCCCGGTTTTAGCAGCCAGGCCGAGTCTGTTTGGCCCTGCCCACTCCCCCTGCTATACCCCTACCAGCCTTACTACACCAGGATCGATTCAGCAAAACATTCTAGTGATTAGTGAACGATTGATTACGGAGCAGTGTTCCTATAGTGCACTTAAGGAACTTTCTCGGCAAATCATTCTAGTCATCAGTACAATAAGTGATTATCATACAGTGCTCGATAGTGCACCCCAAGGAAAAGTCAGACAGTGGGCACTTTATCGGTCACCTTTAAAGTGCCAGTGACAAGGACCACCGCGGTGTTTACATATATCGTGAATACTGTGTCGGCAACCCCAAGCACCAGGGACAAGGACCACCTGTCCTTACGACTGACAAATATTAACAGATGTCTACCAGTGTCAGTGTCCCTCAAAGTGCCGCCAGTGACAAACACTTCCGTCCGCCCACAACAGATTTCAACAGATGGCCACCAATCACTTACACCCGACGCAGTCTGTACCATCTAAAGCGTGGGAACGGTTATCCTGATGGCAGTGTTATCGCGCGACTCAAATCACTGAATATATTCCACGCGCGGAGCCGTAGACAAGGCCATCATACACATAAGCCCATTAGAACCGTAACCTCCACTAGGAAACCGGAGAAACCCACCCCTGACAGACCATACCACCACACTGAAGTTCCACGGATATGGTATGATCTCCCGTCTTTACTGCTATCCAACGTCACTTCCCTAGCTAAAAAGTTCGACGAGCTGGCAACTACAGTCAGGTCAACCGCCGCGAGCGTCGTTGCCATATGTGAGGCTTGGCAAATTGTGCCTGAAACGTGTCATATTGAGGGATATCAACTCTTTCATCACCTTCGTTTACAAAGACGCGGAGGGGGCGTTGCCCTCTTCTGTCAAGATGACCTACGCCCGTCACGCCTGGATATTCAAGTCCCAGCAGATGTGGAAGCATTATGGGTACGTGTCGTGCTACGGGCCCACCCACGCAACACTGCTTCCATTATAATCTGTGTGGCATACCATCCGCCTCGATCACCCACCAGAGACACTCTTATCAATCATCTCATCACCACCTCAGACCACCTCAGAGTTGGGTACCCATGTGCCAAGTTAGTATTATGTGGGGATTTAAATGAAATTGACATCTTTGATATCCAGGACCAGCTATCACTATCACAAGTTGTGACCTTCCCCACACACGGTCAAAATACCCTTGACCTTAT
>NW_024717630.1:0-2393 GCF_018991925.1 Homarus americanus | reverse complement strand
TCAAAAGTCAATGGGGGTCGATTTGATAGCATACTACAGAAACACTGCGGATAAGACAGTCAAAAGAATCAATCGAGAGTCGATTTAATAGCATACTACAGAAACTTGCACGAATGGGAGACCGTCAAGAATCAATCGAGGAATTGAGCATACTTTACAAAATGATCGAGAATCTGCACACACACGAGTGGAGACGGTGATAAAACGTCCGCCCTTATATGTTCGATTGCACTATTTCACTATATTAAGGGGGAGAGGTGCCTTCGCACATATTCAGTGTGAAATATCTTCCGCCCCCAGCGGAGCACTTCCGCGCCTCTGCGGCTCAAAGCGCGGCATTCCAGCACCAACAACCAAAGTGCCGTCGCTTTCCTTCCCTGCCCTGCAATGGCTGGAACGCCCAGCAGAAGAAGAGAAAAATAGTCTCATGGGGTCAGAGGGAGAATGGCAGTGGGGCGCGATCTATAATTTCACTAGCCAGGTCTGTCTCCCAATTGAACATTATTACTCTCTTGGCGCACCGTCGCCACCCGCGGTTTCGCGACAGCAGCAGCATCATGATGTTGCGTCTATTATGAAAGTCGGAACCGGGTTATTCGGCTGTTCGCGAACGGTCGGTTTTAACCTTGCTAACAAACGATCAAACAACTTCCACTCTCGAGGTGCGGTACGGTGACTGTCTATCGTAAGTCTAACGAGAGGACCTTAAATTTTATATAATAATAATAATACAGGCAACTAACCAACCACTACCGGGCCGCCTAACCTAACCACTACTTTCGCGGAGGTTTCGTCACGCTCCCCGATGGCAGAAATCCTCAATACAACAAGTGTCTGTTTAACTAACCTTGGTACAAAGTCTATTGGTGTCCTCAATTTTTATAGAGGTTAGCCACCCATGAAGTCAATAAGAGACAAGAAATAATCAAGCAGCCTAAACTGTTTAACCTGACCGTGGTAAGTCTAACGGGGACCATAAATTTTTATAATAATAATAATAATACAGGCAACTAACCAACCACTACCGGGCCGCCTAACCTAACCACCCTACTTTCGCCGGAGGTTTCGTCACGCTCCCCGGCGAAATCCTCCCATTCCCAACAAAGTGTCTGTTTAACTAACTTATAGTACAAAAGTCTATTGGTGTCCTCAATTTTATAGAGGTTAGCCGCAGAAGTCAATAAGAGACAAAGAAATAATCCAAGCAGCCACCACTATCTAGCCTAAACTGTGTTTTACAGCAAGCGTAGGGTTTTTAATAAATCTGGTGATATGGAACCACCTTTATAACCTGGGATAATGCAATCAAATGGATAATTGCTAACTATTCTCCAGAGATAATACGTAATCAAATGGTTAGTTGCTTTAACCGGGGGCTGCGCCCGGACCCCCTATGATGCAGATACTGTATTTGGTCATGATGAATTGTTTATTAGACTATAAGAAATCCTCTTCCTTCTTGTATTGGCAAGGGAGTTTGCTTTAACCGTTAGCTAGCCTAAGTAAAATAGACATGAGCTACGAGGAACCACAGTTCTTTTGCTGCATGTTTGAGTCTGCAACTTTGTTGTGATAAGACACTCCAATCCTAGTGATTGTACTTACTCAACATAGTGACGGTGTGATACCATCACAGATTATGCGGAAATTCAACTTTGGAAAAAAACAAATATTTGGCCTACCCAAATTTTGACTACACCCGATACGTCTACGTCCTGGATTAGCCAATCAGTGGTACTTACGGTGGCGTGATACATACGTTTGCTGCGGTGTACTCTGATTGGCTGACCGAACGTGGCGTGGTAGGTAGGCTGTTTCTACTCTCTAAGTCCTCTTCTTTTCCTTTTCATCCCCTCATGCACTCCGTTCTTTGAACCAGGAGGCAGAGACTTCGCGACCAGTCGATCCAGCAAGGGAACCTGTGATAGTGCAGGGCACCCCTTTGTCCGGGGGTCACCGGTAGGTGTGCAACTTTTTAGATATTACTATAGTCACAGGTAACCCTGGGTGCAGAGCCCGACGCCCGTCAAAGAGGGGGGGGGGCAGGTCACTGCTCTCCCAGGCAGGAGCCTGTGTGTTATAGGTAGGATTAGATGTAATCAAGAAGATGACAACTAGCATTAGAGAATAAAACATAGAGATAAGGACACTCTATTGGAAGGGGAAAAGTGGCAGAAATCACTTACAACAAACTGCAAGTCCACTAACTAGAATATTCAGCACCAATAAAGAGGTTTTAAAAGTAATCTGTAAAGATGAAGCTTTGATTCGAATAAAAATCCTTTCAAAAAGAAGCAAGAATATATTTTACAATGAAGGCATATTATTTGTCATGCCACCCAGAACAAAAGCAAAAAAAAGATCAGTTTTTGTTCGTCAAGTCGATCCAAGAT